>NW_027504903.1:0-17814 GCF_021521415.1 Bidens hawaiensis
GAATCATCGTTTTAATGAAGAAATCAAAGCGTTTGGTTTCGTCCAAAACGGTGATGAGGCGTGTGTGTATAAATGGGCTAGTGGGAGTATAATCATTTTCCTTATTTTGTATGTCGATGATATACTTTTATTTGGAAATGATATACCAAGTATGGAAAACGTTAAAGCGTGGTTAAGTAGTCGTTTCTCAATTAAGGATCTTGGAGAAGCGACATATATCTTGGGAATAAAGGTCTATAGGGATAGACAAAGGAAATTGATCGGACTCAATCAAAGTGCGTACATTGATAAAATCCTGAAAAGGTTCAGGATGGAAAACTCTAAGAAAGGTTTGGTACCTATTCCTAGAGGAACCGTGTTGAGCTCATCCCAAAGTCCTAGCTCTAAGGAAGAGCAGGATAGGATGAAGCATGTTCCTTATGCTTCGGCAATAGGATCTATTATGTATGCAATGATGTGCACCAGACCGGACGTCTCGTATGCTTTAAGCATAACGAGTAGATACCAGCACAACCCAGGTGACAGTCATTGGATGGCTGTCAAGAATATATTAAAATACCTTAGAAGGACTAAGGATATGTTTTTAATATATGGGTCTGGTGAGGAGGAACTCGTCGTAAAGGGTTACGTGGATGCGAGTTTCCAAACTGACCGAGATGATTCTCGATCACAGTCGGGATATGTCTTCATTTTGAATGGAGGCGCTGTCTCTTGGAAGAGTTCGAAGCAGGATGTTGTCGCGTTATCCACTACAGAATCTGAGTACATCGCCGCTTCAATGGCAGCCCAAGAGGCTGCATGGATGAAAAAGTTCATCATGGATCTAGGGATTATCTCTACCATTCAGGAGCCCCTAGAGATATTCTGTGACAATGAGGGTGCTATTGCACAGATCAAGGAGCCTCGTGCTCATCAGAAAACGAGGCACATTGAGCGCAGATTCAACTACATAAGGGATGAAGTTGAAAAGAGAAAGATATGTATTCATAAAGTTCATACCGATCAAAATATTGCGGACCCACTCACGAAGCTCCTCGATAGGCCAAAGCATGAGGGTCATGTTTGTGCATTAGGACTTCGGTATTCTAGTGAGTGGATTTAATCTGTATTTAGTGTTTGTATAAGAACGAATGTAATGGGTATCTCATGAAAATTAATTATGTTTTAATTATTCAATGAGTTATGTTCTATATTTGCATGTTTAATCCATGAATGACTTATGTTGTTCTAAACGTCCGTAGTCGATCATACTTGTGGGAACAAGTATGAAGGTAAGACTATTATGAACCCGGATTGGTTGATATTCATATGATGAATATAAGGCATAGGTTTGCCACCAAGGTTCATAGATATTTGTGGGATACAAATATTGGACATGATCCGCTCTCAAGGATCACTGCATGGAGTTAGTGCAACTGATCATAAGTAATCCTTGAGTAAAGGCGAGTATCATTGTGTCCTTTGACCTGAGATGCATATTGGATCTGGTTTTTCATCAAGTCTGATAACTTGACTCTCTTCTTTGTTTTTCGGTAACACGATGACGTAAAAGAAAGAGCTCAGATATCATACGAGATGTCAACAAGGATGTATGCAGTCAAGATGGGATTTGTTCCTCTTATGTGTTGAGAGTTTAGATGTCTAAGGCCTGTTAAGTTAAATCATTGAGAGAATGATCACTCTGTGTCTCTTCGATTTAACAGGACATCTAGTAACAAAGGGATGTAATGATAAGACTTACCTATATCATATCAAGTATGGACTTGAAGGGGATGATGTTATTGAATGGCACTTAGTCAAACACACTAGGGGTGGTGACCTGTTGTTAGGCGGTATTCACCATTAGCATTAACTTCTTATGAGTCACGTGCAAGTGGGAGATTGTTGGAATACCATATGCCCGAGACACATAATTAGGTTAATGCGGCTAGCCGTGTTTGATCCAAGTCGGGTCATACCCAATAACGAGTTAGACACACACCAATTATATATTTGTTAAGATAAGATCTATAAAACAAATACAGAACACGATACATTCAGAAAATCGGGTTTCTGAATATTTACTTGAAAGTGTTAAATAAATTAATTGGTTAATTTATTTATTCAAATAATTATTATTGGAATAATTATTTAACTATGTATTCTTTTATAAAATGGTTATAAAAGATGGGGTGTTTATATATTTTATAAAATATAAAATAAAATAAAAAAAAAAAAAAAAAAAAAAAGGTATAATTGGGGCCGGTTTTGGGTGGGCCCCACACCCCATAATCTTGATCACATCATGTCATGTATTTGGTAAGGATACATGATCAAAATCACCTAACATCATGGGTATTTGATATTGCATGATGATAATAAATAATGATCAAGATACATTGATTATTAATACACTTTCAAGTAAACAAAACAAAAGATACAACTTCTTCCTTTCTTTCTTTCTTGTTTACGGCCAAAAAGAAAAAGAAAGGCTCGGGTCTCGGGTTTTTCGTGTTCAAGCTTCCTAGCATAGCTCGGTGTGTGTTGGAGGCTCGGGGTATATTCCGTTTGAGGGTTTTCCTTTGAAAGTCTAACATTCACATCATCATCTTCTTCAACCATCTACTAAACTCTTAAAGGGTTAAGAATGTAAGTGTTTACTAGCTTGATAGTTTAGCTTTTCCGTATCATTTGATCCTTGCTTCGGGTTTCTAGTAAATAGATTATTGGTAATCTTATAACATGAATAAACTAGGTTATTCATGAACATATACATATATAAACACATGGATACATATGTTTAGTTTGTAAATATCACGCTTCCGCCTTAATTGTGACTAGTTAAATGGTTAACTAAGTTTGTTAATTCTATAGAAACCCAACATTAATATGATCAATTAAGGTGTAAAAGACATGGGGAATCATAAAACCGACTTTGAATTGAAGTTTTCACGGCGGAAACATGGCGGGGCAGAAGAAAAAACGAGCGGGGGGGGGGGGGGGTCCAGGTCCGACGGCTGCAAATAGGTTTAGGGTTTGAGTTTTCTTTTGTTTTATGATATAAAATAGTTCATCCAAGTCCCTCCAAGTTGAAGTATGTAGCAACTTGGGTGGAAAGTTAAGTGAGAACGTTTACGAGATTTGCAAGGAGCTCCGGGAGAATGCCTGGTCAAGCCCGAAAGGTGTACATAACACTACAAGATTAAACCTTTTGTCACAAATTAACGGGCGTTACAAGAAGATACATTAGAGGTAAACGAAACAAAATATTTTTCATGTGTACATATTGAGCCCCATATAATATTGTTATTAATTTGTTAAATTTGAATTGGACATATATTATGATTTTGTCTTGGAGCAAGAGGAAGCGGAGTCAAATCTCCATATTATACATGAGTTTTGGCATTCCTTAAGAAGGCAAAAGCTTGAACAATTAATTGAGGTAAATTCAGTTTATTTACCATTTTATCTATTGCACATAATATTCTAACTATTGTTTCACCACGTGCTATATTATATCCTTCTTTAAGTAGGAAGCTCAGAAGCTGCTTTTCAATGTTGATGCTCCTACTTTTTTAGATATTTCTGTTATTGTTTAAGTAAGTTTCTTTTGTCCTTTATAATTCCGGTAATATTTGAAGGCATTATACTGCTAATCATTTTAATCATTTGTTGCTTGAAAGTTTAACCGATCGAGTCTTTGCTGCTGCAACCAAGAGTTTTAGGCCCAAATATTTGCTAGGAGGAGAAGGTGGGGCGTGTCTACAAAGGTTGTTGGAAAGCACGAGTGACGGGAGAGGTGAATGTGCAACAGGTGAGTCTTTATGCATTATGATCATTACAAACTTTGTTTAAATATGTAAAATTTAGTTTGATCAAGATACACTTGAATATTATGAGTAGGCTCTAACAACGTCACATCTGCAGAATAAAAAGTTTGGTTCATTTTCAGGCTGGTCAACAGATATTTATGCTCACTGGATCTAAAGAAACTGGTATGTAGTCAAGATTTTTTATTAACATACAATCTGCATATTTGTGTTGTTAATAATAATATACACTTGAAGCAGAAATTGGCAATAGAAAGGATCATGATATGGAGTAACAGCAAAACTTCCTACTCAGTGCTCAAAGTGATGTACTTAACAACAAAGTTGCTAATGAGGAAGGGCAATTAGCTAATTACGGGTCAATAGAGTTTGATTTTGTTTATTTTATTATGGAATCCAATCCTAAAATGTACTCTTTGTAAAATTTGACTAAGGATGATTAATTTATGAAATAGATTGTTTTTCTATTTATGCATTTTATTTTTGTTGTGAGAATTTAGTTGACACTAATGTAGAGTAATTACGAAAAATTACAAATAATAATAATAAATAAATAATGTATTTATTATATATGTATAAATATATTTTTAAAAAACACCTAAAACCATGACACGCATAAACGCACGTCATATATATATGTCATAATTGCGAGTCATGAAAGAGTGTCATGAATGCGTGTCATAAAACATGACACGTAGGCGCGTGTCATGTTCATTTTATGACTGGACTATTATTGACACACATTTGTGTGTCATCTGTACCCTTCAATGACACGCATTACGTGTCATTAAAGGTGTTTTTTCTAGTAGTGTGACAATACAATTAATAGATCACTGCGGTTGTATTTATAAACTGGCTATCCTATGGGACATGTTGTTCTATATATATTCTTTTTTCATCCACATTTTTCACGACAATCATTGTGTGACATTAGACAAACCAATAAATTATGCAAACCAATAAAGCACGGTCAAATATTACCTAAACACTGTAAGATGGTAAAACTGATTAATTATTTCCTTCAATAAATGACTAAAATATACAGAGATAAACCAGGCCTGTGTGTTCGAAACTAAAACTCTAGATACCATACTCCAATACTCCCCACAGTTGGAGCGGTAGAGAATCGAATTCTTAGACTGGAAAACAATATGCAAAAAAAAAAAAGCATAAAAGAAAAAACAATAATAATAAAAATACAACCTCGATCTCGGTTCTTGATTTTTAGGTCCAAAACTTTTGCCAAAAATCCACTATCTTGCCATAGAAATAACCAATATTCTTCAATTTAGTGATCTCATAGTTCTGCAAAGGGGTGCGGTGGAGGACCATAATCCAACAAATGAGCGCATTGCCGGCTAAGCGCGGTGTTGATACCATGTAAGATGGTAAAACCATTTGATTATTCTTTTTAATAAATGATTACAAATTTACAATATGCATGTAGTGATAAACGGGGCTCGTGAGCCTGAAATTAAACCCTATATACTATACTCCAATAAAAACACGTGTTAGGAGCAAATATCATACTGAAAAATTAATTGATTTTAAATATATATAAATATAATTTCTCGCTTATTTTATCAACACATGAAAAGTACAGACATGGAAGGTGGTGACTCATGATGCATGTGATGCTTAAACTACCTGTGGTGTGAAATCTTGTGAGATCAAATCCAACTTGACCAACCATCTGCATGTGAAACACTTGATTTGTGTTTTAAGATAACACTGTTGTTTGTACAGGGAATATAATATTTATTCAAAAAGCTTTTTTTTATAAAAATGTTTTTGGACATTTTTTTTTTTTTTTTTTTTTAATAATAATAGAAATTAGGTATGTATGAGACAAGGAGTTCAACACATCATAATATTTTTAATCATTGAAATACCAGTAGCCTTCAAGCATGTTCGTTCAATAGTCGCTACTAGCTGTTGAACGTCGGTTTCTTGGTGGTGGAACCAAAATTCCTTTTGACCTTTTCATAGGTGTTGGAAACTTCTGGTTCCCTCAATTTTATAGATTATTTGGTCTGCCTTGAGTTACATCGGGTCACATGGTAAAAGGATGTTCTCTCATGGTGTAAAAACTTAAGAAATCCGTTATGGTGGCCGAAAGTTGCTCAAACCAATGCTATAGAACACAAGCTAGATAATTTAAATTCAGTTATGGCACCTAGGGTTATAGAACTTACTAGGCGTAGATTGGTGAATGGTGTTTGAACCGTAAGAAATTATCGAGTTATTTTATTAACTTACTAAAACTAAACACGTGTTTAATGGGAATCACTAAAACTAAACAAATGTGCAACTGCATCTTAAAACCAGACACGCGTTTAACCTGAACAGTGAAAACTAAATGCCTGTTTGTCTAAACTAAAGGCTCCTTAGAATATATAAACACCCTTCATTAACTTGTGAAAAATAATCATGTGATGAGGTTGAATAATGAGATTTGGATCATTCATTTCATAAAGACGGGGCAATTCACTAACATGTTCATTTAATGTTAGTGGTCTGGTGCATGTGAGATGTGGGCTTTTAGCCCCTAGGAGGCTAGATTGGTGGTGACGCTTGATGCAGCCCTTTTTAACTTCATTGGTATATCTTTTTAACCTAATAAGTGTTGCAAGTAACCTTTCTTAAAGGTTAAGTAATTGGTTGGGGAAGTATAGAATGAAAACCCATTTGAATTATGAAAACTTATGAAAATCCTATGTAATATCGTTTTTTTTGTTTTTGCACATGTAATATATGTTACATTTAATTCAAAACATCGAAAAATAAAAAAAATATTGTTTTGCTATTTTTTAACTTTTTTTTACTAACTTTTTATATATCTTTTTAACCTAATAAGTGTTGCAAGTAACCTTTCTTAAAGGTTAAGTAATTGGTTGGGGAAGTATAGAATGAAAACCCATTTGAATTATGAAAACTTATGAAAATCCTATGTAATATCGTTTTTTTTGTTTTTGCACATGTAATATATGTTACATTTAATTCAAAACATCGAAAAATAAAAAAAATATTGTTTTGCTATTTTTTAACTTTTTTTTACTAACTTTTTATATATGTTTTCAGAAAAGATAAAAAGTTATATTTATGTTTACATTTTTTATTAACTTTAATTGTGAACCACAAGATTCAAACTTTAATTAAAAACATGTGGTTTCTAGAGCTTGCACAACTCAAGTGGGTTTTTATTTTAACCTAACCCGTTAAATGTTAGTTCCATTGTATGTCCTCAATATCGTGTGGCCGTGTAATGAAAGACGACTAAAAATCCTTTAGATATGCAAAACGAAATTTGAACTCAGGCGATTCTATTTTACTCTAGTTATAGCCGTGGATCATTAATCATAAAGAAGTCGTCCCTTAAGGAAATTTAGCGCATATAATGGTCATTTACAGTTATATAAAAAGTTATTTTGTTTGGTTTCAAATTATTGTGTTTCAATTATATACTAAAGTGAAAAAGTGGCATATACAACTATCTATGAACATGTATCACGTTTTTGGCAAATTCCACATTTTGGATTTCATACGCCACTAATCCTTTATAAAAATCAAAGGGATTTTGGACCGAAGAAAATTCCAACATAGTATATTATATATATAGTTACCATAAAGATAGGTGGAAGTTTTGACCCATTTGTTTATGATGAATTCACTTGGGTCATGTTTTTTTTCTTTCTCAAACGGGTCAGATAGAAACAAAAGTTAAAAGAGTTTTTGTCTTAGTAGAACTAAAGAATAAGAGTTTTTGGGCCTACTGGATCATAATCTGTTTTCACCCGTTCCCTTATTCGCTTCCTTTTTTATAATAAAGATAAGTTAATAACTAAATGGAGAAGTTTTTGAAAAATAACTTTACTTCATTTATTTTTCCTCATAGGATGAACTACCTTTCATAAAGATGAATGCAGCAGAAAAACATTGTCAATATTATATGAGTTAATGAGATAGTCAGTGTTAGCATTTAGAGATAGGTAATTTTACATGTAGTATCATAAGTTAGTTTTTTGTCAAACAATATAAACCGGAATCAAACATCATGTAAGATGATAATAGATGCAAAACTTTATTTATTGTAAAGTGCGTGCTGGTAGCTAAGTTTGTGTTTGAGTATTCTCAAATAGTGATAGATTCAATGGTTGTGTGAGTATTAAGGAGTAGTTTAGTTTTTATTTATTGTAAAGTGCGTGCTGGTAACTAAGTTTGTGTTTGAGTATCCCAAATAGTGATAGATTCAATGGTTGTGTGAGTATTAAGGAGTAGTTTAGTTATTTACCTTACTATTCCAACTTTTATATTAAGTTGTGTTTGTGTATTAGTTCCCAAATAGTGAATTGTTCTTATCTGTTTGCTTCTAACAATCCAGGGTGAAGATAACCAGTCTTTAAGTCGTACACCGTGCACCCTTGAGGCGTTTATGTTATGATACGAAAGCACGAATCCTTAGCTTTTGTTCTCAAGGTTTATTGTAAAACATTAATCCCAGCCCTGCTTCATTATGCCATAATGGACATGGTATGTTTGATGTATTATCTTATTGTAGCTTAGAATTCTAAAAACAAACGTTTCTTATCTACTTTATTGATTTGAATTTTATAATTCTTTAAAAAGAAATATAAAATGAACAGGTCAACTGGTCAAATGAATTAATAATAAAAGAACTTTAAAACCAAGAATTATAGCAATCAAACATGTCAAATGGGTAGTACATATTATATTAGAACTAACAAACAATTATGTTAACTGGGCTGCAGTGTTTCAAAGGACTCATCAGTTTGGGAATCTATATATCCGTACAGGGGATTCTGCGGTAGTAGATAAAACAACAAAAGAGTGTGAGTACACTCTTCTACAAGTCTTCATGGATAAAGAACTACATGAATTGAATGAACGTTTACAACAGAAAGAGGTGTGGTACTTCTTTTTGTGTATTTGTACATTTATACAAGTTATTAATGCACAAACATTCTTATGCAGTTGGAGATGAAACTTTTTGATGGATTTCATATAGTGACCCTTTAAGCAACAGATTTGGAAGAAACTAATGGAACTTCAGGGTGAGAAATATGAAGTACAGGTAAATATACAACTTTAAAACTGCAAGCCATTGATACACAATAAGTTAGTTTTGAGGTTCTGATTGATTACGATTTACGAATGCCTATTTGTCTTTAGGTGCTCGCTAATGGGATACATGTGAATTTACAAAGGGACGCTTAAGTATGATTCTAGCTCCTATTAGTAACGAAGACAAATAGGCAATGCTGATCTTGAGTTTGAAAATGGTCTGTAGAACAACTATGATCTGGGTTAGTGATGATTTTACGAATTGAGCAAATTTTATAAAATTGAGCAAAACTTTTAGACATAAGTTTATAATTATTTTAATCAGACATACATTGATATATCATACATATTCTCTAAATTTAAAAAAAAAATACTCTCTTTTCTCTCTCTACACTATAATTTACACTCACAACCACTCAAAACCTAACCCTATAATTTACAAACTTCCCTCACAAAAATTTGGGGGGATAGGATGAGAATGCTCCAAGGCAAAAACATACAATCCATGCCGTGGTATGTAGGCGTCTCATTACCGCATTAATGTTCCCGTCCACCGGACGGGCAAAATACTAGTTTAAGATAGGTAACATGACCAGCAAGAGGAGATACACGAGTTGAAGTACCAAAAACAATTAGCCTGACTAGTGACAATGCAACTCGTGATTATATTTTGGCTAAACCGTCGTAGGCATTCTCATTCCTAACGATCTTGCCCTTCGAGGGGAGCTTAATAATACACACAACAGAAAATATTTTAACAAATTCAAGTTGCAAAAAGATCACAATTCTCCCACTTGAGGTAGAAACAAAATAGTTAATTAACAGTTAACAAAACCACCAAGTGCTATAAATGAGTGGTTTTCAACAAACACTAAGTTTTACTGTTGGTGATGCACACGGGGAGCTTAATATGATTTGTGAAATCTGCAATTTTTTATCCTTGTCAAACTGATCCCATATGAGTATTCTCACCTTCTTTAGTACAGGTGACTTGGCCAAAATAAGCTTCACAAAATTCAAATGTAGAATCTCCGGTTCGTTAAGATGCTCCAACATAATTTATGAATAATCTTCGAACGTAACCGATCCCGTCACAGATTCATCAAACAAGTCATCATCGACGCAAATCTACACCAAGTGTCTTGTGAGTGTAATTTGACATAAGAATTAAAGCAAATATGAAACGTTGAACACATAGATTCTTTTTATTTACCTCTAGCTTAAGTTTCAAGAGGTTTGGGGAGTTTCTAATCAAAAGAACAAGAAAAGGTACCGCATATATGTGCTTAAGCCATACCCATACAATAGACAAGTATTTATGGTAAATTATCATAAGCATCTAGGGTTGTAAATTAACTGAACCGATCCGGACAATACCTTGTTCATATTTGTTCGTTAAGCATAAATCAGACAAGCTTACGGTTCAAAAACATCCAACCGAACGAGATTTCTTTTTCTTGTATGTTCATTAAGGAAATGAACTTGTTTGTGAACTGTTCACGAAAACAAACGAACGAATAAAAATGAACATAAACAATAGTTTATTTGATTTTGCTGACCGATTATGTTCAGTGTCAATGATTCGGTCCGGCTAGTCGGCTACCAAGTTTGTGTTGGTGTTTCTTTTAACATTCATATTCATATGTTATTTACATATAAATTAATCACTAATACTCATATATATTGTTGTTTTATATTTAATAATTTTGATTAAATCTATATGACAAGATTAGAAAAGTCATTAAAAGATATATAAAAAAAAGCTTTAGTGAACAAGCATAAACAAATAATAGCCATATGGACATATGTGTACATCAACGAACACCTTATTGAACATTCATGAACACAATGGAACAGACATATGGCCTTTGTACGTGTTCGTTCACTTAGCTAATCGATAATTCCTTGTGTAGGTTCCCAGCCGGATCAACATAGGATTATCTCGTAACACGAGGGTGCGGAATCCCCTACGTATACGATACGAGTGTTTAGACGAGAGACACGTAAAGGAACACCTAACACGTAAGACAAAGGTTACTTTTCTATTAGAGGTGAATGCCAATCACACCGAAACCCTACTGCGGCTTACAAGACGAACACACCAAAAACCTTGCAAACTGACGGCGCAAGTTAGGTTATTATACTACGACAACTTTGCCTAACACCCTAGGCGAAGTTGTCCCTAACTTCGCCTGAAGCTAAGTTCGCCAAAACCAAAAACAAAACTAACTAGTTTATCACGACAAACCAAACATCGTAATGATTACAGACACGATAAACTCGAGACAAATGAACTATTGCCACAATGCACCAACAGACTCCCCCTTGGCAGTAGCTTCATTTCTCTTACATCTTCGTCTCGTCATGTAATCCAAAAAGCCGTACCTTCCATCTTCAAGCATGTACACCTTGTCTCACACAAACTGAGATCACCCTATGATATTTCTTCGCTTCATCTTTCCAAGCAGGAATATAAAAAATCTTCTTTTCGTTGAGTACCTGTAAATCAGCTTGAGACAAATTAACCAAGTGCATAGGATCATACACCCGTAAGATCTCTTGTTCATCTTGATCTTCCATCACGGCTTCAGCAGTTTGGCAATCAACATACCACCATTTAAGATCTTTCAACACATCTTGAGGCATAGTCTTCATTGGAACCTCTTTCATACATCGAATCGGTTTGTACTTCATCACCATCCAGGGCTTGCCATCAGCCCGCATTCCTCGATCTGTATCTTCAACCAACTTCCCCTTTTGAGGCTTCAACAACTCAAACTTTTTCTCCTTAACAACTTCACTCTACACTATTTTACCAACCCAACTAGCAAAGTTGTCCCCACTCCTATTAATCAACCTTAAACGAGCCAAGTCCTTCACCTCACACTCAGGTAACGTATTGAATGATCTCAACTTCTTAGCAAAATACTGAATCCCATCATATCTTTTCACCACAAATACTTTTAGTTGATCTTCATACAACCAACAGATAATACCTTTTTTCAATTCAGCATACCCTTTAATATTATAACTCTTTTTGAACATCGTTGGTACCACTGGCTTCTTTGTTTTGTTAAATCAATGAGCATATTCTTCTTTCCACCGTGGATGTTCCTCCCACTCAGAATCACCCGATGCATTATCATCTTGACCCACACTTGGAATATCATGTTCAACACTATCATCAGGTATCTCACCTTCCTCTAAGCCACTGTCAATCTCAATCTGTACACCAAGCTTTTCAATCTCACTAAGAGGCAACACATCTTCATCCTCATCATCCACCACAACAGTCTCACCACTTGCACTGCCAGATGGATCAGTAGCCTCATCATCCACCACAACCGTCTCACCACATGCACTGCCAGATGGACCAGTAGACTCCCCCTGAGATGTGGAAGCTCCAAGAGTTTATTCAGTTCTTGGCAGCTCACCACCTGCATCTTTCGAAGCATTGGGATCATCATCTCTGTCCTCTATCCTCTTGGTTCTCAACTCATCCCTTTTGCAACTGGTCTCCCCCTGAGATGCTAAGAACTGTTTAAGCGTATCAAAAAGTTTACCATGCTCAATAAGAAGAGATGACTGAATTTGGTTCTCAGCCACTAGCCATTGAAGAGTTTATGTTATTCACAGAAGACAAACGTATAAAATAATATAAAATAAACATAAGTAAAATAGCATTGACGGGATCAAATTTCAGTCTGTAGAAAACCCAGCATGTTTAAGAAAAGATCCGAACATGGAATCATACTGATTAAGAGGTTGTCACAAAGATCCATGTTCAGCATTATTATGACATAGAGAAACAGGTTGAAGGCAGGCATAAAACTTAGCATGATTCTCATTGCTTCAGTGATACGGATTAGGTTCAATTAGGCTCAAAATTTAGATGGACATCACTTAAGGAACTGTGATGCCTCCTATCTATTCTCAAGGCGTATTTGGCTTTCCCCAGATCACCCCGAGTTGACTTCTACCTGTAGTGTCTGATTTAAACAATGTACATCTTGCACAAGACTCAGTTGTTGCCTCATCCATGTTGTTTTAGACTTTGTAAATTTCAAAGGCAATAAGACATAATAATCCCTTTTTTTTTAGAACTATAACAAACACCTGCAAGTCCCGAATCTGGATCACTGCAGAAGGATAACACAATATACGTGGGAATCAAGACACTAATGGGCTAGTGAATGACTGGGTAATCACTTTTCTGCCTATCATTCGGAGAGATATATGTGGAGACAAGCACATTTCAAAATGACTCTCCACAGTAAATCGAGCAGATTTAATTTGTATCACATTTACTTTTACGCACCATGGAAAGCTACCGTACCAAACAATGACTGTTCTTAAGTCTTTTAAGCCTAATAACTTCACCCGCTAGGCACACAAAATCAGTTCATCTATCATTTTCCATAGGTTGGATCAATTTTCAATTTAACATCAATTTTGAAGCTTCATGAGAAGCTATAGACTGAAAAAGTATCTCATTTCCCAAAAATTTTATATTAAGACGCCCCGATCACTTCTAAGTCTTTGGGTAAATGGCTATCCCGAAAACCCAGTAGATTAGCAGGACCAAACACAAATATGTGTCCCGCCAACTGAGTGTAACCGATATAATTTTCAGCGAAGGAATAAAAACTCATCACAACCGCTCCAGTGGCTTTCAGTTATAAGGTTAATGGCTATCCTTTGAATCTACACGTAAATACAAGGACCAAACATATTCAAGAACATGTCCTTCAAACTTGAGCGACCGACATAATATTCAGCGATAGTGAAGTTTTTTTTTATATTTTATTTATTTATTTTTTTTATTTTTTATTTTTATTTTAGGTTAAAGACAAAAGGAAAAACATGGTTACTCGGGATTGATCATCCCATTAAGCTCAATAAGGTTTTGAAAACGGGACCGGTCAAAAGCTTGTAAAAAGATCGGCAAAATTATCCAGTGAATCAACCTTTTCAAGCACGATTAATTTCTTCTCAGCACAATCCCGTATGAAATGATGACGAATGTCAATATGTTTTGTTTTACTATGTTTTACGGGATTGTTAGTTACTGAGATAGCAGCAGTGTTATCAATGCAAATAGGAGTTGTGCTTTAATCTTCCACAAAATCTGAGAGACGCTTAGAAGATTGTGCTTTAACTCTTCCACAAAATTAACCTTCTCCAACTTGATTTTCCCATTAGTAACAGTACCGACTCTAGAAATTCTTCCTCCACTTTCTCCTGCAAAACTAACTCTTCCTCCTTGTACAGCTTTCAAATCACGTAACAAATTCTTGTTACCAGTCATGTGCCGGGAACAGCCAATGTCGACAACCCACATGTTGTTCACAGCCCTGTTAGACTGTTCCTGCACAGTTAAAGAAACGAATTAAAAGCGGGGGACCCAAGCCCTTCTGGTCTTGGGTTGGTCAAACCTGTCAAACGGCATCCAACTCCTTGGTTGCCCAAAGTTCCCTTAAGGGAGGTTTTCATTTGATCTGAATGGAAGATTTCTAGAAAACAGATTATGAGGCCATCCATACATCCTTGATTTTCTAACGTTAATGGATTCGAAGTTACCCATTCTTTGATTAACTGGGAAAAAACGAGATTGGTTTCCTTGAAATCTTAAATTTGTCCAACGATTAAAGTTGGAGGCATTAGAATTTTTACCCGTACCAGTTTTAGTGTTCGTTCCATTTTCAGCTTTGGTTGGCCTCAAATTTTTAGATTTCTTCCTCTTTAGCGGACAGTTGCTGACAAAGTGACCTACCTTGTTACATCGAAAACAGCTTTTGTTCGGACAATTAATTTTCTTTGGACAATCTGTGTCTATCCGAACATTCTTTTCAGAAGTTGCAGCAGAGGATGAAGTTACTTCACTGACAGTTTGTTTCACATAAGGGGGAACGAATGGTTTAGAGAAGATTTCGTTTTGCTAAAAGTATCACTCTCCCCCATTCTGAGTAACACAACTTCATCATCCACTTTGTGAATGTTCACAGACTCTTTATGCGTGGAGTCTTGATCCACAACAGACGATTCTGTCTAAACCAATTCATTAACATCTTTATTGAGGTTCTCATGATTGCTCAATTTAACGTTGGTGTTGCTTGATTGAACTCTAACGGGTGAGTTGATAGAGCTGACATTTCCCGTTACTGTCTGATCAGGTTTAACAAAGACAGGTGGCTGATTACAAGGATTATAAGTGTAGTTATTGTTAAAAGGTGGTGGAACTTCATTGTATCCAATTCCTCCTTTATCGTTAGGAGAACGTTGAACACTTAGGACATGATTAAGCATCATTGAAGAGTTCCTAAACTGTTCAAGTTTTCTGTTTAGTTCCACCACTTTCACTTGATAATCAGCTATTTGTTTGTCCTTTTCAGCAATAAGTTTGGTTTTTTCTTTCACAACTTCATAACTTAGATCGATTACTTGGATTTTCTCAGCTAATGTTGCCTTAAGGAATCTTATGTCTTTTTCACCGACATTAATTTTGACTGAGTAACTGTTTTCCCTTTGTTTAGAGTAATGATGTTCTTCTTTTATAATTTTTAATTCTTTTTCCAAACTTACATACTGATCAGTTAAAGCATTTAAGTGATCAGACAGTTTTTCACATTGTTCATAATGAGGTTCAGAACATACCTCTGAGAGCTGATCATTCACTTCTGTCATGTATGCTTGATCCTCCACTGGTTCCTTGTCACTTCTTTCACTCACGATATTCACCAGATGGGCTTGCTCAATCACCTCCTCAACTTTGATGTTCCAATTATATCCACCATGAACCATGGCTTTTATTTCACTTCCATTCCCATTCTGCTGAGTAGGGCTGTTCTGACCCCGTTCAACTCTCTCATTTGGGCACTCTCTCGCAAAGTGTCCATTCTGTTGACAGTTGTAGCAACGAACCTTTGACTTGTCAAATCCCGGTCTCTCTCCCATGAATTTTCGTCCAGTCATCTTCATAAACCGTTTTACCCTTATTACTATCATCGCCATTTGCCACTGCAGATCCATTTCTTCCATGTCATCAGCATCTATCTGATCATAGTCCTCATCCAAGGTTGCAGGGTCAACTATCTTTCCCTTGATGTAATTTTCATAAGACGCAATGAAAGAGGCATAAAGGGCAAATTGTTGTTCAGCAGATTTTACACTCATAGGCATCTTTGAGTAATTTACATTTGAAGCACTAGTAGAAGGATTATTGACTGAAAATTGAGATTTTGAAGAACCACTTCCACCTGCTACAAAGCATATATCTCCATCCATATTCATCATTACATGACCATCTTGCGTAGAATTTGATTCCCCGCCTGAGTAATAGGCGGTCGAATCTGTTTTAGAGCTTGAGTTTGCAGAGCCTTTTGCACCATACAATCCCGGATCCTGAACCTGATCAATAAGCGTCTCTTTTCGTAACATGTTAAGCTCATAATTACGTAACTTGTTAACCACCTTCTCTAAATCAAAACTATCAAATTCTTTATCTTCTTTCATCAGAACTGTGTACATCTCCTATCTTGATGGAAGAGCATCAAGAAGTTTTTCCACAATCTCACTCTCAGAATACCTTATGGAGTAGTTGTCCAATTCGGTCATCAAGTGATAGTATCTTGTAATGATGTCATCAAGCGATTCATTCTTAAAATATTTGAATACCGAGAACTGAGTTTTTAGTAACTTTATCTTGGAGTTTCGAATTCTGACGTTACCTTCATAGCGGCTCTCCAATGCTTCCCACAATTCTCTAGCCGTCTTGTACTTTCGGAAAGTATGAAGAATTTCCTGAGGTAGTGCCATGGTGATTGCAGCTAGTGCCTTACTTTCTGCCTCGTACATCTTCTTCTCATCGTCCTCCATCTTATTATATTTTTTCAGTTGCTCACGTCCTTCAAACTCAGTTGTTGGAGGGATATAACCATCCTGAATACATACCCACATCTTTGCATCTTGATATTTCACATACTGCTCAAATCTGTCTTTCCACGCAACAAAATCAGTGCCTTTAAGTAACTTTGGAGCTTTAGTCGCTGACCCAGCTTCAACTTCCATTTTCACCAGTTCAGTGATGTTTATTGACGTCATTTTTAAACCGAAACAAGAGCTGGAACCAAATGAAACGGTATTTCATGAAGACAAAAGTAAGTATAACTTCACCAAGGAATAACTTCGCCAAAGAACAACTTCACCAGATTACAACTTCACCAAGTAACTTCGCCAATGCACAACTTCACCAAATAACTTCACCAAGTAACTTCACCAATGCACAACTTCACCAAAGAATAACTTCGCCAAAGAACAACTTCGCCAAAGACTAACTTCGCCAAATAATTACTTCACCAAATAATAACTTCACCAAATAACTTCGCCAGTTATAACTTCGCTGAAACCCTAGCTACAGGTGACGACAACTTCGCAGGTCGCGAGATCTGATTTTGAGCAGTGTTTTTCTTGTTTCGAATGATTAAAAGGTAGTATGGAGTGCGACAGGGACAATGTAATGTAGGAATGGACTGAACGAACGGTGTTTTACGTGAAACGATTCCGCGAAAAGTCTAGCGGAGTTTGTTTAACACAAGTGTGATAATCCCGAACCACATAATCATGAGCAAACGCTCTGATACCAATTGTAGGTTCCCAGCCGGATCAACACAGGATTATCTCGTAACACGAGAGTGCGGAATCCCCTACGTATACGATACAAGTGTTTAGACGAGAGACACGTAAAGGAACACCTAACACGTAAGACAAATGTTACTTTTCTATTGGATGTGAATGCCAATCACACCGAAACCCTACTGCGGCTTACAAGACGAACACACCAAAAACCTTGCAAACTGACGGCGCAAGTTAGGTTATTATACTACGACAACTTCGCCTAACACCCTAGGCGAAGTTGTCCCTAACT
>NW_027504904.1:0-172781 GCF_021521415.1 Bidens hawaiensis
AGGTACCTATCAAACCTTTGTAATCGGATTCACATAATCAATTGTTTCACCTTCACATACTCAATCGGATTAACAGCTTCATTTGGAGTCAATCGATTCACCTACACATATTAAACCGGATTCAATCGATTCATAGGTTCAATCGATCAATCTTCTTAATGCGATTCATTTAATCCAAATCATGTAATCTGATTCACGTAATTGATTTATATGTAATTCATTGACTTTCAATTGAAACTCTAATTCTATGATCATTATATAGCACAAATTATTTACTTAGAGATATATTACAAAAAATTAAAGTATGTTATCAGTTATCGATAAGTATTATTTAAATAAAGACATATTATCTTTAAATATACACATTAAAAAGTCCCAAAAAAGCAAGTTAATATAGTAAATGATTCAATGTTTAATAAATTAACGAGTAAATGTCCTCAAATATGCAATGTTTGAATTACTTTTATTCTTAGTGGATTGTTTTCGACGAATTATGGACTTTTATTGGTTTTAAGGAGATGATTTGTGATAACAAAAAGAATAACCCCTACTGAATATCTTATTAGTCTGCACATCATAATGCAACTTTATATCACCCTTATTATACAGTTAATTATAAGTAATTTTAAATGACCGGTTTGGGTTCATGTTTAGTTTAAAATAAAGTTGGTCAATGTATTTTTTAAGTAAAAATGAGTTTGGCTCAAACGAGCATGATCTGAACAATAACTTACATTTTTTTATGCGTCTACTATTATTTTCATATTTAATTGTAAATATATTTTTATGTGAATTCCTTGTCAAATAAAACAAAAGAGAAAAAAACAATAAAATGATTTTATTTCTTTTTGGTTTTTAATTTTTAATATGCCAGCATGTTTATAATTTTTTGTAAAACATTCTCATACTAACACTTTCTTCACTACCAAGAATTTCATATGTAGATATTATGATTTCTTATGTTTCAAAAAGTATTTACAGATTTAATAATTATCAGTTACCTTAAAGAAATTGGTTTGAAAAGGGTAAAAATATGACTTTTGTGAATTGGAAAATAATGAAGTTGGTTTTTCTTGCTCCATATATTTTTATGTAGAAATGGATTTTTTTTTTATTTTTTTTATTCATTATTTTTTGGGTTTTGATGTTTGAAGCAGTTGAAACAGGACTTTCGTGACTTAAAAAATAAAGAAATAAATTTAAGATAATGATCAAGTTTAAAGTTGGCCATTCTGGATCTGCATTTTCTTTAACCACAAGTGTCAGCCACAAATTACCAGCAACATTGTAAATAAAATTCGCATATGAAGGATAATTATAGAATTTTATATTTTTTATTTTTGTAACATAAAATTTGCGAACTAAAGGTTATACATGTATAGGATGAACATATCAAATATTTAGTTTCGTGTTAAGATTTTGAGTGCGAGTCAAAATTCTTCAGTTTTGGTCTAAGGGCTGTTTAAGGATTTATGAAACTTTAGTTCGTTTGAGTTAAAAGTTGCAGATTTTTGGTCCTATGGTAGTAAGAAGATTTTTTGTCTCAGTTTTGCTAATATTTTAAACACTAAATTTGTTTTTAGCATTATATTTGTAGTTTGTGCATTTTCAAGAATTTAGATTTTTGACTAACCCGTGTGTTACACTGGTTCTAGCCTAGTAATAATAATAAAGTCATTACGTGTTACAAGTATTTCAACCCGATGGCCCAAAACGCAGAAAAGCATGATGAATTTCGCTGGGTCAACACATTGGACCGAGTCGGTCAACATACAAATTTATCAGATATTTTGGTTTTGTTAGTTCCCTTCCAAATCTGTTGGTTGTCTACTTGTCTTTATGCAACCGAAGTTCGGCCGAGACACGACATCACTGATTTAATGCAAATCCAGATCATTTTGATTTCTTTTTTCCAAATTATTCAGTTGGTTTTAGCCTTTAGGTGTGATATTGTTAAAAAAATTAGTTTTTTCAAATTGGAATATTCGAAATCTGATTTTTCTGAAAGTGGATTCAGACTTGAAAATATACTTTTGAGAAATCTGCAATTTGTCTCCCTGGTTTATATCCACGTTCGATGGGTTTGCTTCTGAAAAAGATTTTGCGAACTTTGGACCACTGTGAAATTTTGGCGGGTCAGTCTGTGCCCTTCCGTCAGTTGACCAAGCGTTGACCTGTTAAAAAATGTTGAAATTATGTTTTTACCCCTAAGCCTTTAACTCATTTTAAAAATAATTATCCAAAACCATGTAAATGCCGGGATTCGAACTTGAGACCTCCTGTTTAACAACCCACCAAAACTACCAGTTGAACTAAGTTAATGTTTGGTATAACTATACAACATAAACTATATATTATCACTTTTATCACTTCATCTTCCCCAATTATAATTAGGGTTCCTAAGTTTTAATTTCAAACAATTGATCATCATGTAAAATATATAAGAGATGACCCATTTACCCATCCATCTTCATCTTCATCATCACATTTCTGAGATGAAGAACCCTAAAATCTAACTCATAATTCATTTTTATTTTCACCAATTTATCCAAACCAACCTATCTTCACCAATTATCTAACCCAAAAATCAAAACATACAGTCACTGCTGCCACATCATATGCTAATTAAGGTTTAAACTCAATGAATATATTGGATATGTTGCCGGAAAAATGAACTGGTCGCCGTGGTCGGAATCCATGACGGCAGTGGTTACCTTGGCGGCGGCGTGATAGCCGGAAAAAACGAGATGACCGGAAAAACTTGATGGCCGGAATTCATGGCGGCGGTGGTTTCCGTGGAGGCAGCGTGGTGCCGATGGTTAGGGGTTTTGATCGGAATGATTTATGGGTGCGGTGGTTGATTTATTGAAGCGATTGGTGTGCGATTTGAGAGATTTGAGGGTTTGAGTAATTAAATCTAGGGTTTAAGGATAAAGTATGTTTGAGGTTGATGATGAAGATGAGCTAATGATGATGATGATATGCTGTGATGAGCTGCTACTATTGTTATATGATAATAATAGTATAATTATTATTATTATTAAACTTTGAGATGCTGCTGTTGCCTTACGATGATTATTATTATTATTATTATTATTATAATTATTATTATATTACTATTATTATTATATTTATTATTTATTAGAAGATTACTAAAATACCCTTAATATGTTGATATTATTACTAAAATACCTACGGTCAACTGACGGTAGGAGTCAGAGGAACCCGCCGGAGAAACATAGGGGCCCAAACTTCGCAAAATCTTTTTCAGGGGTAAACCCATCGAACGTAGATATAAACCAGAGAGACAAAATGCAGATTTCTCTATAGTTTTTAACTAGAGTAAAATAATAAATTATACTTTTTGTCATTTACATTTATAAAAAGTTTCAGGTTCCGTCCTTAAACTAGAAAAGTTAGAAGAAATGTCATTTATGTTTACGTTGTGTAACAAATTCATCATTTCTACTAATGAATGTTAAATTTTCCGTAGAGTCCAGTCATGTGTTTTGCACATGAGGACATTTTTGTCTTTTACAAAATGTGAATCTAGAGTTTGATTCGAATACTACCCACTTAAATTCGTAAATCACAATTTGAGTATTCTGATTTTGAGTTTTGTTTTTCAGATTAACTTTTTAAGTGCCTTTAAAGTCGCATGTCTAAATTTGTTCTCAAACTTATATGATATAATTTTGAATTTTTAAACGTTTGTTATTATTTTATGAAATATTCCCATTTTATAACTAGCAACTTTCAAAGTTTGATTCTTCGGAGGTTTGACACATAAATTTAATTTTCTTAAATTCTAGCAGCTTTAATTTTGGTTTTTTGTTTTGTCACATAAGTTTTATGCTTTATCTTCTGGTCTCTCAAATTTTGGTTCTTTAGACTTTTGCCACCCATGTTTCACATTTTGGTTCTTTAACTTTGGTTAGTAGTATTTAACTTTCAAAATTTGTCACAAAAACTTTAAATTTTCAAGTTAGGCCACAAAATGTTTCCTTTAACGAATCGAACCAGCAAGCAAGTTCCAACTACGCCACCACAACAATGCGTGGTAGTTTCAAACATTTAATGAATTTAACGTGCTCCACTGCATTGCACAAATAAAAATACTTGTTTATTTTTTAGGTCTAATTTCTTAAGTCTTCTAAAAATGTAGGTTTTCTTTAACCATAAGACATCTTTTTCAGCCATAATATTTCATCTTTTCACATCATATAACTTTGTCTTATTCAAAATTGGTGTTCAACTTTTCAAAACAATCAAATTTAACATACTTATACAATTAATTGCTGAAAAAAAAATAAATAATAAATTTTGTGAATGGCAAAACCCTATCACGTAATTATAACTCTTTAATGTGGATCTAACCTACTTGGTAGAGATACTTGGCTCATAGAAGAGGAGTCTCACGCAGGCCCGGCTCCGAAAACCGTTAAAAAAATTTGGGCCGAAGGCGAGTATAAATTCGGGTCTTAAGACTTAAGTAAAATATAAAACTCGATAACTCAAATAAAAGTAGATCATACGATGATAATTGTAATTTCAATACACAAAACATATAAATTGTAGCAAAAATAATCTAATTTACATGCCTAAACGAAACGTGATGCTCTCCTAGCATTTTTTGAAGCAAAACCCTCGATCAAGTCTTGATAATTTATGCTTTCCAATACATCGCTTTCAATAGATATCAACGTCAAGCCGTTAAGTCTTTCTTGGGACATTGTGGACCGCATCTAAGTCTTCAACAACTTCAATTTTGAAAAACTTCTTTCAGCCGAAGCCATAGTTACCGGAATAGTCAATAACACTCGATACGCATTTACCACATTAGGGAAAAAACCATGTTGCACCACATTGTTTAAAGCATCCAAAGGTGTGACAATATCACTAGATAAAAATGTCAAATAACTTCAACTCCAAATAAAGCTCATCGGCATCAACATCGGACTCGTCTCCATGCTTTAATGCTTCTTGAAGAGTATAACAACACGACTTAAGTTTTGTTTCATCAAGTGTCTTCAAGTTTTTAGGAAACAAAAAACCAAATAGTTTTTCGTATTGTTCAAATCTTGTTTCAAGAGAAGCAATCGCTTGGTCGACGATACATAAAAAGTAATTAACTTTAAAGTTCTCCTCGGGTGAAAATAAGACTTCTTGCTCATGAGACTCGTCAAATTGTTTTTTTTCCTAATAATCGGACGCTTTTGAGAGAATACCGGATCAACATCCATTTCAATGGCAATTTTTGTAGCTTCATCAATAGCCTTAGAGAAGCCCACTTCTCTATAATTCTTGAAGAATTTAATCAAAATTTTCACTTGTTTAATAGCAACATCGAGAATCATATTCTTGGATTGCAATCTTTTGCTCACGAAATTCACCATTGATAATATTTCATACCATATGACAGTTGCTAAATAAAATTCAAACTCACAAGCTTCATTCTTTGATAGCGAACGAGCATCGCTTTGAGTTTTAGTATCGGTGTCGGTATTGAGGTCCCTAACTTCAAGCAAAGCTTCTCTTACATCAATAAGTTGAAATCTAATCGGTTTAAAACTATCCACACGACTTTCCCAACTAGTAGGACACATTGACTTAAGAGTCAATCCTTTAACATTGTCTTTTAAAATCGCCCACCTCTTAGTAGAATTAGCAAAGACGGAATAAATCCGTTGTATGACACCAAAGAATTCTCTAGCTTTAGTGCAAGTATTACCCATGTCACATAATACAAGGTTAAGACTATGACAACCACACGCGGCATAAAAAGCTCTAGGATTTATATCTAAGAATCTCTTTTGAACTCCTTGATGTTTTCCTTTCATGTTTGATCCATTATCATAGCCTTGGCCATGCATATTATTGACATCAAAACCAAGAGACTTTAATTCTTCAAGTGTAACATCAAAAAGTCCCTTACCGGTGGTATCATCAACAACTAGAAAACCTAGAAAAGATTCCTCAACAGTAACCGTATTAGAGTTTAAATTGACATTGACATACCTCACAATTATCGACATTTGTTCTTGGTGACTTATATCAGGAGTGCAATCGAGGATTATAGAATAATACTTTGCTTGCTTTATCTTCTCGATGATTTCTGATCTAATCCGATGTGCTAGCAAACCTATTAACTCGTTTTGGATGTTGTGCCCAAGATAATGTACGTTTAGTTCATCATTCATAATACGTCGTACATGTTCTTTTATAATTGGGTCAAACTCTTCCAACATCTCAATCAATCCCAAAAAGTTTCCATTACTTTTTTGATACAACTTCTCGTAGGATCCCCGAAATGCTAAACCATTTTTAGCAAGAAATTTCACAAGTGCAAGAATCCTAAATATAACTTCTCTCCAATAATCTCTTTCTTTTTTGAATTGCTCGTATGCTACTTTGTCAATTGTTTCCTTACATTTCAACCTTTTACGCATTTCAAACCATTGTTTCATATTCTTCATATGTTCAATGCTAGATTCATGATCTTTAAGTCTAATGGAAGAGTGTTTCCAATTCGCAAAACCATCGCTATCCAACCCACCTTTCGGTTGCCCTTTTCTAAAAAGTTTACAACAAAAACAAAATAGCTTGTCAACCTCTTTCGAATACACTAGCCATACTCTATCACAAGTCTCCCCATTAGATAGACGTCTTGTATACATGCTTGAAGAAAACCGTCTTCCAATTGAATTCACCGGGCCCTTATGAATAGTCAAATCTCGTTTTGGACCTTTCTCAACCAAGATATTGATCATGTACGGATTAAGGGTATCCCAATTTCTAGGATCAAAAATATCAATATTTGTATTCATATTACCTTCATCCAAATTAACACCTTCCATATTAGCATCAACATCATCTTCATCCAAATCAACATCATCTTTATCCACTTGAACATCCACATCAATATCGTCTTCATTCACATGACCATCCGCATCAATATCATCTTCATCCACATTGACATTACCATCAACATTTGCTTCAACATTAATCACATTATCTTTATCAACGTAAACGCATTCTTGTTCTTCTTTACCGCTTGAAGTTTGAGGTTCCTTTGGAAAAAACTTAAATATATCCCCAACCTGAGACTTTGTTAATTCTTTCGCGCGTTTCCTCATTTTAAGTTTTTGACTACCCGATAGATATTTGTATTTAGGAGGCTTTTTTTCTGAAAAATATATAAAGATTATATTAGTTAAATATATAATCATCTAATAATATAATCTAAAAAAACCTACTGTGCTAGTCTGCTAAATATATAATATATATATATATATATATATATTAGTAAGTACAATATATAATATATTAATATTCTAAAATCTAACATAATCTAACACTAACAGACCAACAGCCGTCAGTCGGAGCCTCGGTTCTTTAAATCGAACATAATCCTTAACATAAATACAATCTAAATTCTAAATTCTCACATATTAATTACAAGAAACAAACCTCAAGTCTCAACTCAACAAGACGGACAGTCGGAGACTCGGAGACGGACAGTCGGAGCGGCGCTGTGAGACCAAAGATTGAAAGAAGCCGGCGTAGCGGCGCTGTGACTAGCCGGAGTGGGCCTGGACGCCGACGGATGTCACGGCGGTAAGGGTTTTAAGTTTCTTAGTTTCTGATGATCGTCGTTCGTATCGTGCCTCTTGGTCTCCTAATTCATAACCAGCACCACCAGGTATCAAAATCTGAAAATTATAAATTGTTTATGGGCTTTCATATTTGGGCAATTGGAAATTGAAATTGGGCCATGTTAAAAGAAATCTGAAATATAATTTATATATAAAATTATATAAATTTTTTTAAAATTTTTTGGGCCGACCACGGAGTCAGGTCTAGGTCCGTCGACCACTCCGCCCTGGTCAATGGCCGGCCCTGGTCTCACGTCACGTTCAAACCTAGACAATAGAGAATACCGATCGATCATTATAAGAATTTTTAATACTAGTTACCTTGGAAATTGTTTAGTTTATTTTGATTGATTTATTTATTTAGCCATAATTTAAATATATAGTTTTATATTTATAACACATAAACTATTAAGGGCCTTTGTCATAATAGTATCAAAGAGTTGCATAAGTTTTTATTTTTAGAAAGTTGTAGGTTTAAGTCCTGTAATTATCAAAAGTTATGTGATTTAGAGGTAAGGAAAAAAAGTGTGTGAGTTGCCGTTGAAAAAATACAAGTTAATTATATATAAACTAATGAACAGCATTATAATCCCAGCCGGATCGAATTACACTTTTATCCTTTGGAGTCTCGTGTGTTCCATTTCAATAATTCCTGTCAAATTAATATTTTTCAGTCAAATTGGAAGCTTCTATTTGAAATTATTTAATAGTCAAGCTACGTATATATGTTGTCACGAAAATTGACGCTTAAAAAGAATCAAAAGACTTGTTCCTCTTAATTTATTTTTTCCATTAATCACTTTCCTTTCTAGTTCATTTACAATAGTACATCATTTCCTCCCAAATCGTTTAGTCCCAACCAACATGAAACCCCTTTTAGAGCCACCCTATTTTGCCATTACAGTGTGCCATCATCCATTTTCTCGTCTTCACTCATCCAGAGTGAGTTTGACCACACATATATACAATATATGTCCTAGCTGATGGGTTATTGTTGATCATTTTAGGATATACATTTTGCTAGCTAGCCTGAAGGCGAATGTTGGTTTGAGTAAAAGTGATGTAAAGAGAACAATTTTGTAATTAATGGTTTGTAAGTTCGAGTCTAGTAGCTTGTAACATTATCAAAGGAAACAAAGAGGGGCAATTATGGGTGGTTATACCTACTCTAGTTGAGAACTTAAGCCAACCCATGATATATATTATTCAAACTTAAGAAGATAACAGAAATATCGTTGTCAATCTATCTATGATAATTAATTTAATGTTAAAATGAAAACACTATATAGAGAAACGAAAATATTTCTCATGATAAACCATACAATAGTTGTGATGATAATAATAAATAAATAGTGTAAAACCGATTAGACGTCATTAAGTATTCCTAACCCGTTACGTCCCCTTTAAAATTATTCAGCAACATGTAGTTAAAATTATCAGTTATTTTGTAAATATCATTGAGTGTAGATGATTAATATTTTGTAATATACGAAACAAATATATAATGAAATCAGATAAATTGATGGCTTAAAACTTTAGGGACTAGTGGGAGAAAGCCAAGATAATGACTTTAGACCAAGAGTTTAACCCACTAATCACTATGGATTCCTTGGTTTGATGCTATCTACTCCAAGAGTAATGGTAACGAGATAAGCCAAGTGTTTACATTAAAAGTATACTACCTCTGATCAATGTAAAGCAAGAAGCATTAAAACCAAATTCAGGAATCACAACTTCTGACCCCCATTCCTAGTGAGTTAACATGCAATTACTACATAGACATAGAAACATGAATGATTAAATCAACAAACATGAAGTTAGTAACTTGCTTCAAAGGTTTTAAGAACTCACTTTAAATGTAATAAGATCACTACCACAAACCAAAATGAAATCCATAAATAAAATCAAAAGATCAAATCAGGTTCATCTCCCCTATGTAAATCAAAGAACTTAGCCTAACATGACAAACTAATGATCAACAACATTCATTCTTGATAAAACCAGAATATAAATCACAAAATATGAACAAGATTGAATAGTTCTTGAACCTTGGATTAACAGAGACAAGAGAACCACTAAGCTATGAGAACCTACTGTTTAAACACAAATAAACAACTAAAAATAAACGTGGGAGGTGGTGACTTGGGATGAACCTTTCATCTCAATCTATAGGTCGTTTGGAAGGTGAGGCACAACCCCGTGTCAAGATAAACTCTGACTTCACTAACTTGGTCCTAATCACTTCTAACAGACCACCGGGGTGTTGTACTTGGAGCACGAGGCATGAGGATGTGGTAGTTTGAGCACGGGGTTGGGGGAGGGGGGGGGGCAAGAATTTATGTATTCTAGTGATGGGACACATAAGCGTGCTTAACAGGGAAAGACACGACCCGTGTCTAGCTTCCAATCTTTTTTGTGTATTTGTTCGTTTGATCATTTGGAAGCAATTTGCTCCTGCAAATTTAAAGTAAATGGATAAAAATGTTAAAAATATATGAATCATTATAAAAAAAGTTAGATATTTAGATTTAGGTATTTTTATTTTTCGTAATAATTTAGTTTATGTTTTTATTTTTTTATTACTTCTCCATGAGGGTATTACAAAGGTTTACACTTTATTCTTATGACAAAAATGGCTCGTGTTGCAATACCCAGTCAACTTAATATTTCTTGGTCAAATTGGAAGATTCCATTTCAAGTTCTTTCCATTGATTATTAAATAAACGTATTAACTCGTCGTTGATGCAAAATTGACGATTAAAAAAAATCCAACGACTTGATCCTCTTCATTTACCAAGTAATCGCCTCCCTTTCTAGTTTCTATTTCATTCATCATTCATCCTTTCCTCCCAAACTGCCCGAACCACCATGAGACCCCGTCTAGACCCGAGGCACCCCCTATTCGCCATAACACTCGCTCTAGCCACCCTCGTCAATTTCCACCCCATCCAGTGCCAGGAAACTCCATCATACAAGTCATGTGGCCCGGCCCGGTGTGGAGGCGAAGACTTTCAGTATCCCTTTTGGGGAATTGGGCGGCCAGAATACTGAGACCACCCAAGTTTTCAGCTAACTTGCGAATCTAATGTTCCTGTGCTCCGTTTGGATTCGGTAGACTATCGGGTCCTAGACACGGATAGCAGTACACGTAGGATGACTATCGCTAGAAATGATCTATGGGACACCATTTGCCCTCAAGATCTCCGCAACACCACCTATAACTCCACGCTTTTTAACGGCAATAATTTCAACCAGGAGAATGTATCTCTGTTCTATGGATGCCAAGATAATATACCGTTACCCGCTGCTGCTGCTTTTCGATTTCGTTGTGATGAGAACAGGACTGGCCAGAGTAGTGATAGTTATTTCTATAGAACCAGTGCGTTTGTCTCTGAAATTGGCAGTCTCTTTGTGCAATGCAACAATTATATCACCGTACCAGTGGATCGTGATAACGCCAATGTTAATTCAGAGGATGATTTGAGAAAAGCCTTGCGGGGTGGTTTTAAGCTAGAGTGGTTCGCCAATAACGACGAGTGTAATAACTGTACTCGGTCTAATGGTCGATGTGGGACGAACTCAGCTGGACCTGTTTGCTACCATCGTATAGGGGGTAAGTGTGATTCTCTGATCTCGTAGATTCATGTTCTATTTGAACCGGCAGATTAACCGAATGAATCAGTAATTGGAAAAGTGGCTTCTTAGAATTGACACAAACTTAACTCCAATAATATTTCATCTAAATAATTAATACTTCATGATTTGGTAACTCTGATTTGTTTCTTTAAGAAAAAAAAGGTTTCTCAATTTTTTATAAAATATAAGAGAGGAGAGGTCAACCCATTTTTCTCGCATGTCATATCAGGTTTTTACTCAAAAATTCTCCGAATATAATGGTGTCGTCCTATTTCTCCCACTTTTTTCCCTAATGACCAAAAGCACTCAAAATTCAACCGAGAGAAATCAACTTCTACTCCTTGATTTCCATGAAAAATAACAATGATTTTGGGTGTGGTGTTCACGCATGGGCCGGTGTTTCCCCGGGAGCTCCTGACTCCCTCTCCACCCCCTCTAAGGTTCGCAATCCTTAGACTTTAAGGGGTGTAACTTAAGGTGTTAAATTAGTTTGTACTATTTCAAAGTAAATTTCCACTAGCTGATCTGATTCATGCTTGTGCTTGGTATGCAAGCCGTTATAACCCGGCATATCGGATAGTCTTCTTATAAAATTTCGATTGTTTATGAAATATATTGACATCTTGTAAAGTTATTCTTATTTAGGGAAAAGTTAATACTTTTTCTAGAAATTTTCTTGGACCTACCTACCTCGTTAAAAACTTAAAACTTTTCCTGTAAACTACGCGTTATTGCAAAATCAACTTTTTACGTGCATTTTTATAAACTCGATCATGTAAGATTTAGAATTATTTATATGATACGAAATTACTTTAATAAATACGAGGTGTTCAACATTAATTAAGATATCCTCGAATATTTAAATAACATGAATACAATATTCTTCACATGCATGTTTTAACTTATACCAGTTGTAATTTGGTGGCGAATCCATAAATAGAATAAAAATATTTGTTAGGTCGACTTTGGATTTATTCAACGTCGTACTTTTTGACCACTTAATTTTTTTATTTTAAAGTTCTTGAATGCTTGTCACTCGTATTCAGAATCGCAGGTGCCACTCAAATTTAAAATGTGCTACTTGTAAAAATTCTTAAAATCATATATCAGATGTTATTACTTTATTATACAGAACTTATCATTAGAGGTTTATGTAATAGTGATGTACACATATAATAAAGATTTAGTTTTAATTAAGCATATGATCGTATAAATATATCTAATAAAATGTTTTGCTAATTTAATTAAAAAGGGAAATAGATTGTGATAGGAATTAATAATCACACTAGTTTGTAAGGGTGTTCTTCGGGTTTCAAAGTTTTAAATCTTAACCCGAAATCCAACCCAAATCTCTCATGGGTTTTTTGGGTTCTTGTAATTCGGGTTCGGGTTTTTTCGGGTTGAGTTAATCGGGTTTCGAGTATCATAGAAAACAAAACAAAAAACAAAATGCTAAAATTAAAACACCATATGCTTCTTTGCTCGTAACACAAATAATCAAATAATAATACAACATAACTTGATAAAACAATTCAAAATAATAATAAAACTAAGTAACTAACTCGAACCATAATCTTCTTCAATTGGAGGTAATTTGGTTATTCGATTACGATTTCTATTAGTAATAAATGGAAAACATAAATTAACAATAAACAATTGATCCATATAGTTGGAATGACAATAATCGATTAGGGTTAGCAACTGATAACTTTAGTGGCTAAGACTAAGCCTATTATACCTAAAAATATATTCAATTTCAAAACTAAAAGTTTATTTGGGTTGACCCGAAACTTATAAATCAAACCCAAAAATCAACCCTAATTACTTTAGTTCGGGTTAGTCTTTTTTCTGGTTCGGGTACGGGTTTTTTCAGGTTGGGTTTCGGGTTTTCTGGTAAAAATGACAGCCCTACTAGTTTAAAACCAGTATACTACACAGGTAACTCTTGAAAATAAAATATTTAATAAATAATTAATATACAGTAATAAACAATACCCTACCAACAATACTTTTAATAAACAATTAATTTACAATATCTTTGCAAAAAACCAATACACAACACATGCAATTTAAATAAACAATAAACTTTAGTATCAAGGGGTGTTTGAGATTCCTTATTTTAACTCCTTATAGTTTATAACTTATGGGTTATAAGTTATAAGGTATTTGAGAAAGTTAGATTTTGTGAGTGTATAAGGTACTGTTACAACTTTGTAACTTATACCTTACGTCTTAAATAAGATATAAGAAGGTAAAATAAGGAATCCCAAACACCACTAAATTTCAGTAAATGAATCTTGAATAACTTTTCTATCAAATAAAAAATAATTATAAATTTCAAATATTTGGAAAAAAAAAATACAGGAAGTAAATTAAATTAACATTTGGAATAATTATTTAAATTAATATATGGAATGAGAAATGATAATAAGTATATATTAAGTTTTAAATCACTTAGTTATATGAATCAAATGTAGATTTTACACATATTCTTCAAGTTTTGATGAGATAATTATTAATCATAACACTTTTTTTTTGAAATTCTGAATAATTGCAGGGAGTTCAAGCAGTAGTTCTCTGGGTATAGGTATGGAATTTACTCCCACTGAATAGCCTAAACTTTCTTTATAAGTTATTGCTTCAAGTAACTAAACTTTGAATCTTTTATCTTTGATCCTAGTACTTGGAATCGTTGGAGCGGTTATTGTTGTCGTTGTCGTCGGTGGAATCTTTGTTTGCCGACAACGAAGAAAAAGGCGTGCGATTAAAGAAGCATCGCCTGCCCAAACTGAGACTAAGGCCATTTTGACTGCAGGTTTCAGCCAAGTACAAAGTAGTAACACTTCTTATGTCACTTCCACCATTCCTTCCTTTACTTCAACAAAAACATCAAAAACATCAGAAGAGTTTGGAAAAAGCACATATTTTGGAGCCCAGGTTTTCACCTATGAAGAACTAGAAGTCGCTACCGATAACTTCAATGACTCAAGGGAACTTGGAGATGGCGGTTTTGGAACCGTGTACTTTGGTAATGCTTGTAAACCCTTAACCAGTGCATTTTAGAAAATCCATGAGGCTTTGTTTTTAACTATTTTGGTTTTGTTTTCAGGAAAGCTTCTTGATGGTCGAGAAGTTGCGGTCAAGCGTTTATACGAAAACAATTTCAAACAGGTCGAGCAATTCATAAACGAAGTTAGGATCTTGACAGGTTTAGATCATGAAAACTTGGGTGAAACTATACGGTTGCACCTCAAAACGAAGCAAAGAACTACTTCTAGTTTATGAATACATTCCCAATGGCACAATAGCCGATCATCTTCATGGGAAGCTAGCAAACTCGAGCTCAACTTTGTTTTCATGGACCATTCGCCTCAACATCGCCATACAAACAGCTGATGCACTAGCTTACCTTCACAAATCGGGCATCATTCACCGTGACGTGAAGAGCAACAACATTTTATTAGATAAAAGTTTTCAAGTCAAAGTTGCGGATTTTGGGCTGTCAAGATTGTTTGATACTGTTGTTACACATGTTTCCACTGCCCCACAAGGGACCCCTGGCTACGTTGATCCTGAATACTACCAGTTGTATCAGTTGACAGATAAAAGTGATGTTTATAGCTTTGGGGTTGTTCTGGTTGAGCTCATATCTTCGTTACCTGCGGTTGATACCAGCAGGCACCGGCTTGACATAAACCTGGCTAACATGGCTGTGTTAAAGATTCAAAACCATACATTGGGTGAGTTGGTTGACAAGAGTATTGGGTTTGATACAAATGGTTTGGTGAGGAGGATGGTCACCTTAGTGGCGGAGCTGGCTTTCCGGTGTCTGCAACAGGAGCGGGATATGAGGCACACAATGAAAGAAGTGGTGGAAATTTTAAGAGGGATTCAGAATGATGAGTTGAACACTCAAAAAGCAGAAGTGCTAGATATTGTGGTGGATGATGGTGGTCTGTTGAAGGATCATAACACGGAACCAGCGTCACCGGATTATGGGATTAGTAACAAACTGGGTTGGCGGTACTGTACCGAATTCTTCAGATGGTTAATTGGATTTCTTGGATTTGAAATAACTATTTTTTATGTTTATTTTTTGGGTTGTTATATGATTATATACATGACATCAAGTTCTAAGAGAATGTATATAGTAAAGTGTTAAAAAGAGCTACTAAAATCATAATCTTCTGCTTTCAGGATGTATCTTCAGTTGTGAAGTTCATTTTTTATGGAATTTATTCATTATTTTGGGCACATACATCTTTATCGCCCTACATAAAAAAAACTTCCTCTGAAAAGCTCCTTTTACTAATTAAGAACTTCAGATTCATCTTGTTTCCAATATGCACTGCGATTTAACCTTGAATTACTCAGATTTTTCCTTCATGTTAGCAAAATGTATATTAGAGATAATATATTAGTTAGGTTTATTGCATTCCGTATTTAGAATGTTGTATAAGAGTTGCAGTTATACCCAACGCCAACGGTCCTAAGCATTTGCGAAACGTACGTTGCTAAGTTTCACCCCAAGCAGTGCAATTGTTAGGGATTTATATAAGGAATTCATTTGGTCTATTTATACTCTCTAGCTAATTAACACTTCGAGTGTCACATTAGAGAACTTCTCATTCTTTGGAATTACTATCATATCTGACTATTAGTTTTGCTACACATGAAATACTTTAAAGATGAGTTCCATACACGATTTAGAAAGTTATCTAAATTGTATACTATATCTACTGTGTACCTACACTTTTTTCCAAAGGAATGAAAGGTATTTAGATTATCTATTCCTATACAACCTTTTAAATATAACATATTTGTAGATATTTCAATACACTTTACGTTGATCCATGTGACTTATCTCCTTCGTACATAGTGGACCAAAATGATTAAACATAACTGAAATGGTCAGGTGTAGATTTTGGCAATTACACCAAGTCGGTCAATACAAGTTTATCAACAAAAACACCCTTTTTTTAAAGCTTCAAAATGTAAAATGTTTGAGTTATGTTGAACCAATGTTTGTTATGTTTATTATAGTTAGAGGATTGAATATGTAATATCCTAGTCTTTATATAGATCAGTTCCTATAACCCCTATTCTTCAATCAATAAAAATTAACATTTCGATTCAACTTGGTATCAAGAGCCAGGAGCTCAATCCAGTCATCTTCTCATATCGCTAACTCCTTTTTTTCCCGGCTAACCTTGTTCATTATGGCTGCAATTGCTGGCTTTACTAATGCTGAGAAAAGAACCCATAAAACTCACAAATTTGATTTCACCCTTTTCCCGGGTAATGGAAACAAATAATTGAACCGCTCTTAATTACCAACAACCTGTTCGCTTATGTGGATGGAACCATCCCATGCCTGAAACCCACTGTCACTATTCCACCATCTAAAGAAGGTGAATCTTCTTCATCTATCGACAATCCCAGTTATCCCCGGTGGATTGCAAATGATGCCCATGTCTGGATGATTATCTTATCAACAAGTTTTGGAGGCATCCTTTCAACATGTTCAAGGTACTACTTCTCGTGAACTTTGGCTCTCTTTAGAGCGTGCCTATGCACCACACACCTCTTCTCATGAATACATTAAAAACTCAACTACTGAGGATTATGATGCATGGGGATGAAACCCCAATTGCTTATTTGACCTATGAAGGACACATACCTAGTTATACTCACAATTTCTAGATTATACAGTAGATTTAAATCCACTATGCTGGCTAGACACCCGCCTATTACCTTCAATGAACTGCATGGTCTATTGTCTGATCATGATTACATGATTAATAGACCTACCCCTAATACTTCTGCTTCCACACCACAACTTTTTGCTACTACTATTGGTCACTCCAATAATACTCAACCACAACAACTTGCAAATCTCCAACAATTGGTGGCACAATTGGGTTATCAGATGAACCCGGCTACTCTACCTGCCCAGTAGCTACATGCCTTCTATGTTGCTCGCCCAACAAACAACTGTGGCAATCGTCGAGGAAATTCCAGGGGCAACTATCGTGGAAATAATAATCGGACCCAAGACAATAGCCATTCTGGTTGCAATTAGACAATTTGCTTGGGCATCAACACAAAATATGGTGTATGGCCACTGCAATCGATGTGGCATAGGACATCTACCCTCTCAATGTCCAAACCAATCTGCTCCTCGGTCTGCACCAATTCTTCACGTGCCCTCGATTCAAAAGAATCTACTATCTGTTAAACAATTTTGTCTTGATAATAACATTTATTTTGAATTTCATGCATCTTTCTTTGTTGTGAAGGACGAGTATTCGCACAATATCTACTCATGGGTCCAAGTAATCATGGCCTCTACTATATCCATCTACCTCAGCTTAAATCAATTTCCAAGCAAGTCATCACGGCAACCAAAGCACCATCAACAATTTGGCATCAACGTCTTGGCCACCCGCATGAACGGGTTTTTCATTTTGTTATTTCAAATTGTTCTTTACCAGTTTCAAACAAATTGTGTTCAACCTTATGTACTCCATGTCAGTTGGGAAAATCTTCCAAACTTTCTATGGATAATTCCCAGTTTCAAAGTAAAAATATTTTGGATTTAATATTCTATGACGTTTGGGGACCCTCTCCTACCGTCTTTCTTGATTGAAATCGTTTCTTCATGTTATGTGTTGATCACCACTCGCGTTATATGTGGTATTTTCCACTTAAACATAAATCTGATGCATATGTCACCTTTACATACTTTGTCACCATAGTAGAAAGACAATTTAATATCAAACTAAAGTGTGTCCAAACTGATTGGGGAGGGGAATTTCGTAACTAGTCTCCTTTTTTCACAAAACTTGGCATTATTCATCGACATTCATGCCCTTACACCAGTGAACAAAATGGTATTGTTGAATGTCGTAATCGCCGTGTTGTGGAAACCAGGATTGCTCTCCTAGCCCAATCTCATATTCCATAACACCTTTGGCATTTTGCTTGCGAAACCGTTGTTTACCTTATCAGCCGGTTACCATCCAGTATATCTTCCAACAAATCTCCATTTCAAAACATTTTTAAACGTAAACCAGATTACTCGTTTCTCCGAGTTTTTGGATGTCAATGTTTCACCTATATTCGCCCATATAACCTCATAAAATGGACTTCCGCTCTATTCCTTGTGTCTTTCTTGGTTGAAGCCCAAATCATCATGGCTATCGTTGCTTTGATCTAGTCACTGAACATATTTACATTGTGAGGCATGTTCAATTTAACAAAGATGTCTTTCCCTTTCAACCTCAAGTATCTCAATCAACTATTCCCATGTCTCCCCCATATGTTTCTGTTTAATCTACACCAGCCCCATCTTTCCCCATTGACCCCATGGAAACCGAACCACCAAACCCTAATCACATCGCATCACCAGACCCCCTCCATTCTACCACCACTGCAAACTAGCAAACTTATGATGCATCTCCATCTTCTCGGCCAACAACCCCACAATCATCACCTTCACCACCATCTTCACCCAATTCATCCCCTGCTCTTCCACCTCCCTCGGCCTTCTCACCTTCGTCAAAGTCCTAAACAAACCACTCCATATGATACATCTGTATTTAGGGGTGAGCAATAACCGAATCGTTAACCGAAACCGAATCGAAAACCGACGAAACCGAACCGATATAACCGAAAACCGAATTAACCGAAATTAACCGAACCGAACCGAAATCTTCATTTTTTAATATTTTCAAGCTTTTTTCCTTCTATTTCATGTATTATATGCATTAATAGTTTAATACTATCATTTTTATGTATTTATATCTCCAAAACATGTATTAATATCTCAATTTCATATGTTTAAACCTTCATTTCATGTAGTTATGCATTCATTTAATATATTTAAACATTCATTTCATGTATTTTTAAGCAAAATTTTAGCCCAAATTTGATACAGGTTATTAACCGAAATTAACCGAACCGAACCGATAACCGATCGGTTAGGTTGGGTTAATGTTAATAACCGAACCGAACCGTGCACACCCCTATCTGTATTTACCGCTACCCTGTCTTCCTCTCTTATCGAGCCTTGATGCGCTAAAAGTAGTCAAATAAAAATACGCTAATACTAGACACTAAGTAATACTCTAGACTCTTAAACTTAAATTAAACTACTAACCTGCAAGTGTATCGGCCGACTCTAGTACAGCTAAGTAAGTCCAGATATCGAACCCACGAGACTCTTTAAATTACAAAACTATTAAATTAGACTCAACTAGAAGACACGACTATTTAATAATATAGTTTAACGGGGCGGGGGGGGGGGGGTTAAATTAAATAATAATAAACTATAAACTAAACCCCTAACTAATTAAATAATAATAAAACATAATTATTACTTAAACCTAATTAATTATTTTATTAATTAACTTAAACCTAATTAAATAAAATATAATACACTATTAAAACACTTAGATTAATTCAGATGATAGAAGTAACTACCTAGGCTAGAATCCCCTAAGTTATGAATATCACATAACAGGGAAACTTAAATTATGGAACTGGGATTGTTAGATAAACCCTTGACAGAAAACCCGAACAGGACCCTTGAACTTCCAAGAAGACACCTATGAGTTTCTAACAAGTTTTAAGATGCACCAGTTTTAAATATCAAACTTCCTTACGGTTATTTAATTATTTATGTTTAAGTATTTTTATAACGAATCCTATCTTACAGCATGGAAATCAAAGATATCAAAGTAAAATCAATTGACTTAATAGACTAAGTTGACAATCAAACCTAGACAGACTCCTAACGAAGAACTAAATCTAGCAATCCTGACCAACAAAGATCTATTAATAACCTATCACCTTACAACTTTCTAGGCTAGCAGCTCATTTTTATTTATTTAATTAGTTTTATTGTTTCTATTATCTTAATGCATATCAATCATAAACTAGTCAACAACACACAAAAAATGACCTAACAAAACCATATCCTATGAAACAATCAACAAGGGCGATTTGAAACAATAAATCCAAATAAATAAAACCAAGTAATTATGAAAAGAAAGGGCAAGAGATAGAAAGGATAGTCCCTCGCGCGTTCGCGAGAACTACTAGTAAATGGTGAGATCATTAGATCATTACGCATCAATTAACTCAAACTCAACACTTTACTTAAAGCATAAAATCCATAACGAAAAGAATCCCAATCAAAATCAAAGTAAATAAAGGTTCATCACGACCTAGGTAGTTTATTAAGTTTAGCCTAGCATCGTGTAATCTAAATAAAAGTAAATAAAACCGATAACATGGTGACAATATAATAAAGAACGGGAAATCGGGATGATAAGACCCGTAATCTTCACTCTTCAACGTATGTCTATTCACCGGATGTTCTCGTGCCTTCAAAACCGTCATGAAACTCGAATAATAGCTCTCGTATACTCCAAATTCATCTGGTGGCAGCAGGGTATGTTCAGGTTAAGGTTAGGGATGCATATATACTGAAAACAGGGCCCGACACTGAACAAAAACGAACTAAAAATATCATCAGGTACCCTTAGGCGCCGCACGGCCATAATGTGCCCCCATGGTCACGTGGCGCGGCGCATGGGGAGGGGGAGGCCGGCAGACCGGCCAGGTCTGACCGATTCTTCTTCCGGTTCCTTCCTGACGCGTTCCAGATCCTTGTTTTGGCTCTTTTTGACTCGTCTTTCGCACTTTTCGATCATGATCAGCTCCCGGAACCTACAAAACATAATAATGTTAGTAGTATACAAATCTTGATTAAAAATGAACACATACTAGTTAAATATTTAATAAAATATACATGGAAAACGTAAATATTTAGCATTATATCAAGCCTACATCCTTTACCGTTGCCAACAAATCCCCGGAGTGGCGCCATGCCATGTCTGAGGAGTTTCAAGCTCTACATAAAAATTGAACCTGGTCCTTAGTTACCTATGTTAACAATACTAATGTTTCTGATTGTAATTGGGTGTACAAGTTAAAAACAGATGCACAGGGCAATGTCACTCATCATATAGCACGTCTTGTTGCCAAAGGATTCACCCAGCAACCCGATATCGATTATCATGAGACGTTTACTCCAGTAATAAAGACAATTACACTTCAGGTTCTCTTGTCGCTTGCTATGACAAGCAACTAGTCTTTGCGTCAGTTGGACGTGCAAAATGCTTTCTTACATGGGGATTTGAACGAAAAGGTTTATATGAAACAAACACCTGGCTTTGTTGATCCACATAAACCAAATCATGGATGACTTCTTCATATATCATTCTATGGTCTTAAGCAAGCCTCGAGGGCCTAGTTTAATCGCTTATCGACAGTTCTAATACAACTTGGATTTTGTGGATCCAAAACTGATCCATCACTGTTTATGTAAGGCCCCGTTACCGGTAGCCCTACTTTTGTGTTAGATTTACTCATAAACACAGTTCTAAATATCAGAGTTAATTAAAACATTTACGCGGAATATAAAACTTTCATAAAACATTACATAATTCATAACTGGTCTCAAAACATCCTTTGTCTTTCAACATTAAAGCATTAAAATTAAAACATCATAAGTCTTCAGATGCCAGACTCTTGTTCAATGCCACGTGTCTCCTCAAGCGAGCTGCCTCATCCTACTCACCTGCGTGCATACTAAAAGTCAGCTACGCTGAGTGAGTTCTAGTTAATCGTACACTATACAATACACATAAACTTATATTCTTTCGTTCATACTTTCATACTTTCATTCTTTCATTCTTTCATACTTTCATTCTTTCTTTTGTATTAACTTACCTTCATATCTTACGTTATAAAGAGCATTACGCCCTACATTCCTCGAGTATTATTAGGGCTCTGTACCCTCCTTCCTCGAGTATTATTAGGGCTCGGTACCCTCCTTCCTCGAGTATTATTAGGGCTCGGTACCCTCTTTCCACGAGTATTATTAGGGCTCGGTTTCCCTCTTTCCACGAGTATTATTAGGGCTCGATTTCCCTCTTTCCTCGAATATTAGTAGGGTTCGGTTCCCTAGTTCTCGAATATTAGTAGGGTTCGATTCCCTCTTCGTTACCATACAACCATACATCATACCTCGAGTATTATTAGGGCTCGGTACCCTTTTCGTAACCATACAACCATACAACCATCATTTCCTTCTTTTATTAACTTTATCACGTTCATACACATAAGCATACATATCATACTTACCTTATACATAGCGTTACATCTTGACAGTACATGCAATATCCGAAGATCGTTCACGTACCATCAAGCAATCATTCATACATATCACATCATTCACATAAGGCATACACTTATCTCTTAGGATAAGCGTATTAACAAACATATCGAGTATGCACACAGCCCCGAAAACATAACACATAAATGGGGCTAGAACTCACCTGAACACGGTTACGTTCACCGTTAATCGTAATCCCTTTCTTCAGTTGTGCACGGCTGACTGTATAACAAGTATACGTATCAATTAACTATCACTTCTCATAATGTATTTCTATCTTTATATGACCCACAATGAACGGGGGTCCGGGGGCAGCGCCCCTGGCAGCGGGGTCTAGGGGCGGCAGCCCCTAGCAGGGTCCAAGGGGCAGAGCCCCTGGCTGGGGTCGAGCTGCCAGTTTAGCTTGGAAAAATTTTATTTCCATTAACTGTCTTAACACATTTTTCATTAGATTTTTAATTTATTTTCTAAACGAACTTGACTTTAAGCGAAGTTAAACCTTAGGCGAACTTAGCTTTAGGCGAAGTTATCAGGCGAACTTGGCTTTAGGCAAAGTTAAACCTCAGGCGAACTTAGCTCTAGGCGAAGTTATCAGGCGAACTTGGCTTTAGGCGAAGTTAAACCTCAGGCGAACTTAGCTCTAGGCGAAGTTGTCATCAGGCGAACTTGGCTTTAGGCGAAGTTACCAATTAGGCGAACTTGGCCGTAAGCGAAGTTATCAATTAGGCGAACTTGGCCTCAGTCGAAGTTATCGCTTTGAAGGCGAAGTTATCGCTTTGAAGGCGAAGTTATCGCTTTGAATGCGAAGTTGCCCAGATGCAGGCGAAGTTGCCCAGATCAGCCGCTGTTTTAGTTTCTGACCAGCATTTCGAGCGATTTTAACACCCTTGCTATGGTTCGACATCACCCCCTACGTCCCCCAACCGTTTCCGGTCGTATATACGCTATAAAGCTCGGATCTTTAAACTTCAAAGATCAAGAATCATACCTTTTTGAGCTCGTTTGGATCTCGTTTACTTGTTTAATCACAACCAACGCTCTCTCTCTCTCTCTCTCTCCCGGATCTGCTCGGTTCTTCCCTCGGCTGGCGGCGAAGTTGTGTGGTGTGTGTGTTTTGGAGTGTGTTAGAAAAGTGATAGAATGAAAGATATTTTTGGGTTTAGGGGGTATTTTTATCCCTAAAATCCCATGGACCTAAGGCCCATTCTCATTTAACTCATCTCAATTATTCCAAGTCCATGATCCGCTCCTTACCCGATATTAATTAATTACGCGAAATCACTAAACATAACTTCCTTTATTCAACATTATAAATTTTAGGATGTTACAGTTTATCCTTAAATCTGGTGGCACACGTGTCTATGTTCTTGTGTATGTGGACGATTTCATTATTACCGGCAACAATGACTCAACTATTAATAGCTTTACTCATCGCCTAAGCTCAATATTTGCCATCAAAGATCTTGGCAAACTTTATTATTTTTTTGGAATTGAAGTGGTTCATCACAAGAAAGATATTGTCTTATCACAAAGAAAATATATTCTAGATGTCCTTCACCGTTTCGTCTTGTCTACTTGCAAACTAGTGAATACGCCAATGAGCACATCCCAAGTGTTGACCATTGAAGATAGTCCATTTCTATCTGATCCAGTAAAGTATCGTAAGATTGTTGGAGCTTTACAGTATGCTACTCTCTCTTGTCTGGATATTGCTTTCGCTGTAAATCGTGTATGTTAATTTATGCATGCTCCAACCGAAAATAATTGGTCAGCGGTTATACGTATCCTCCGGTACCTAAAGCGAACTGCAGATTTTGATCACTTTATATGTCATATTTCGGGTTCCACCTTGCAAGCCTTTGCTGATGCTCATTGGCAAAATGTTGCAGCTTCACCTGTCCAGGCCTACTAAGATTTAGATTGGGAAGGTTGCCCATTTGAAAGGTGATCCACAGGAGGGTTTGCCATATATTTAGAATCTAATCTAGTTTCAACAACAAACTGTTTCAAGGTTTCAACTGAATCTGAGTACAAAGCACTTGCTGATACAGTGGCAGAGTTAATGTGGTTAAGATCTCTCCAGCATGAACTAGGCGCTTCAATAAACACATCCCCTACACTTTTGTGTGATATTCTAGGGGCCACATACCACTCAGAAAGTCCTATATTTCATGCACGTACAAAACATGTAGAAGTGGATTTCTACTTTTTGTTGTGAACAAGTGGCTCAAGGTCAACTACATGTTTAATTCATCTCTACAAATGATCATATTGCGGATGTTTTCACAAAGCCTTTACCATCTCAACGGTTCCTATCTCTAAGGTCCAAGTTGCAGGTCGTTCCCCTCCCTCAACTTGCGGGGGAATGTTGAACCAGTGTTTGTTATGTTTATTATAGTTAGAGGGTTGAATATGTAATACGCTGGTCTTTATATAAATCAGTTCATGTAACCCCTATTCCTTATTCAATAATAAACAACCTTTCGGTTCAACTAGTTATATGGTAAGCTAGAATTGGTAGCTACAGAATCAACACCCAGTCGAAGACTATAGTAGGGTGGTGTGGATATATTTTCTTAAACACAAATATGAAGCTAGCACTTGTTTAATTGATTTTTTATAAAACGGTGAAGACTCAATTTGGAAAACGTATCAAAAGAATTAGACGCGATAATGGTGGTGAGTTTGTGTCTAATTGCATATAACAATTTTATGTGGAGCAAGGCATTGAATTGGAGACCACTTTTCCGCACACCCCACAACAAAATGGGGTTGTGGAACGTAAACATAGACATCTCTTAGAAATTGCTAGAGCTTTACGCTTTGAAGCTAGTCTTCCTACGAATTTTTAGGGAGAGTGTGTCTTAACCGCAACATACATTGTGAATCGTTTACCATAAAAGACCATAGATAACAAGACCCCGTATAATATCTTATTGAACCGAATTCCTAAATATGACCATATGCGGGTATTTGGTTGTTTGGCATACTATAGGAACATGGACACGAATAGGGACAACTTTGAACCAAGAGGAAGAGCAGGAGTTTTTCTTGGATACCACATGGAAAACGAGGTTATAAAATCTATGATCTCGAAAAAAAGAAAATAGTAGTTACTCGGGATGTGAGAATTTCCGAAAACACATTTCCCTTTTCTAAAGTTGAATCGAAAGTCAAAGGAAATGAACTCGAAGTTTTCGAGCACACGGATCCCATCACTCATTGCCATGATTGTCAACACAATAGCCATGAATTTGACAATACAACGCAAGGGGGAGTTCCGATCGATGAAATAGATGAAGACCCACTTGAAGAAGACACTTTTGAAGACAATGCTACTACCACTAACACCTCTCTTGAAAATAACCAAAACATGCAGGGGAACAACTCAATGACGATGTCGAAAAACCCGAGATTCAGGTTCAACCTGAAGAAAGAATAGAGAAGAGACAACGAACTGCACCAAAATATTTGAGTGACTATCAAGTTCAGCTCCCCCCTTCGGTCGACCCGACGCAACCCGAATCCAATCAAGATTCCTCCACGGTACATCGTTTATCCAATTATATTTCATATGAAAATTTTTCTAACAATCACAAGGCATTCTTATCGGCCATCAAAATTCATGATGAGCCAAAGAATTTTTACCAGGCTTCACAAAATGAGAATTGGAGAAAAGCTATGCAGAAGGAAATTCAAGCACTCGAACAAAATGGAACGTGGATTCTTGAGAATTTACCAAAAGGAAAGAAAGCAATCGATTCGAAATGGGTGTACAAAGTTAAGTTCAAACCCAATGGAGAAGTCAAAAGATACAAAGTGAGGCTTGTGGAAAAGGGTTACACGCAACTGGAGGGTGTGGACTATCATGACACCTTTGCACCAGTTGCTAAATTGGTAACCGTAAGGACTCTCCTTGCTATTGCCGTTAAGCGAGGGTGGCAAATCCAACAACTTGATGTTAAAAATGCGTTCCTACACGGTGATTTTGAAGAGGAATTTTATGTGAAAATACTTCAGGGGTTTGCAAAGAAAGATGAAATACGAGTTTGCAAGCTTAATAAGTCGATCTATGGCTTAAAACAGGCATTATGCAATTGGTATCATAAATTGACCGGTATGTTAATCAAGCTTGGATACAAACAGTCAAAGCCCGACCACTCCTTAACAAAGATGGCGATACCTTCGTGGTTGTTCTCATATATGTAGATGATGTAATTATTGTGGGAAATGATGAGAAAATGACAAAGCAAACGAAGTCACACCTTGATAAAGAATTTAGCATAAAACACCTTGGTTGTTTGAAATATTTTTTGGGCATTGAAGTTGCAAGAACATCAGAGGGGTTGGTACTTAGTCAGCGAAAGTATACCTTAGACATCCTTGAAGATAACGGGCTTCTAGGATGCTGACCCAGTCCGTTCCCTATGGAGCCACAACTAAAGCTTGATAAATATGAAGAAGATGAAAAAGTTGATGCACATCAGTACCGACGCCTAGTGGGGCGTATGCTTTACTTACAAACCACTCGACCGGACATTGTGTGATAATAAAGAGTGTTTGATTTTAAAACCTGGTATCATCAAACCAGAGGATTAGGTTCTTGTTAGATCACAGAGAAAAGATAATGCTTATGTGATAGATATGAACAAAAATGTTCCTAATTAAATAACTTGCTTGTTTTCAAAAGTGTCAGAACATAACACCATGCTTTGGCATCGTCGTCTTGGTCATGCCAACATTAAAAATCTAAACCTTCTTATTAAAACGACTTGGAGGGTGGTTTACATGTCAAAGATTTTGTTACTATTGAAACATGTGTGGCTTGTGACTTGAGTAAACACAATCGTAAATCTAGGGACCATATACCACTCAGTGAGCACATCCCCTACACTTTTTTGTGATAATCTAGGGGCCACATACCACTCATAAAATCCTATATTTCATGCACGTACAAAACATATAGAAGTGGATTTCCACTTTGTGTTTAGAACAAGTGGCTCAAGGTCAACTACATGTTTAATTCATCTCTACAAATGATCAGATTGCGGATGTTTTCACAAAGCCTTTACCATCACAACGGTTCCTATCTCTATGGTCCAAGTTGCAGGTCGTTCCCCGCCCTCAACTTGCGGGGGAATATTGAACCAATGTTTGTTATGCTTATTATTGATAGAGGGTTGAATATGTAATATGCTGGTCTTTATATAAATTAGTTCATGTAACCCCAATTCCGCATTCAATAATAAACAACCTTTCAATTCAACTAGTTATATGGTAAGCTAGAATTGGTAGCTAAAGAATCAACAACCAGTCGATGGCTATAGTAGGGTGGTGTGGATATATTTGCTTAAACACAAATATGAAGCTAGTACCTGTTTAATTGATTTTTATAAAACGGTCAAGACTCAATTTGGAAAATGTATAAAAAGAATTAGATGCGATAATGGTGGTGAGTTTGTGTCTAATTACATGCAACAATTTTATGTGGAGCATGGCATTGAATTGGAGACCAATTTTCCGCACAACCCACAACCAAATGGGGTTGTGGAACGTAAAGATAGACATCTCTTAGAAATTGCTAGAGCTTTACGATTTGAAGCTAGCCTTCCAACGAATTTTTGGGGAGAGTGTGTCTTAACCGCAACATACATTGTGAATCGTTTACCATCAAAGACCATAGATAACAAGAACCCGTATGAAATATTATTGAATCAAATTCCTGAATACGACCACATGCAGATATTTGGTTGTTTGGCATATTATAGGAACATAGATACGAATGGGGACAAGTACGAACCAAGAGGAAGAGCAGGAGTTTTTCTTGGATACCAGAAGGAAAACGAGGTTATAATATCTATCATCTCGAAAAAAAGAAAATAGTAGTTACTCGGGATGTGAGATTTTCCGAAAACACATTTCCCTTTTCTAAAGTTGAACAGAAAGTCATAGGAAATGAAACCGAAGTTTTCGAGCACACAGATCCCTGTAGGAACACCGTTCATGAAATGCAATAAAACCGAAACTTTATTAATATAATGCATATTACAATACAAAATAAGAAAAGAAAATTACAAGATAGAAACCAAAATACAAACAAATTAGAAAGAAATAACAAAACTAGAAACAAGGTGACCGAGGCACGCGTAAAACACGTTTCCCTTAAAACAGATTTTCGGGCCACCCAGGTGAACCCGTCTGTTTTCCAGGGTACAACAGCCTAAGCAGATTGTACTGCTGGGATTAGCCTAGCACCTAAACTATACCTGAAACAAGAGTGTGTAAGACAGAGAAGTCTAGAAATTCCTTTGGGGTTGGTGTGGTGTATTGTTCATAAGGATTTTTCCTATTGTTTAACAAAAACACATACCTCTAAATATAAGGTTTCCAAAGCCATGTAAAGAGTCTAGACTAATTCAATACATAATTGAATTTCTCATTCAATGTTATTGAATTGCAAAGATATAAATGATTTTGCCATGTAGAAATCTTAAGAGTCTCTTCTATACTATTCCTACCAAGTACAATTTCCTACACCATTTAAGTTTTACCACACAAACTTAAAGACTTGATCTCTCATTTATTTGAACATTATAATAAAATAACAATTATATTTGTGACAAATATAATTATTATTTCATAATTTCCAACAATCCCCCACATGAATGGAGATCGATCCGTACGCCTAAGTATCAAATATAGTTACAGCAGTTGGGTGTTGCAGGAGAAGTAGGTGTTCCCTTTGAACCCTCCTTTGTGAAATATACTTTTTCTCCTAGCGGTTAGTAGACGCGGTGTCCTTGAACCAACTCCTTTTGACGTTGACGTTATTACATTTCACACAACACTCTTTCTGGTCTGGCTAACCCCTCATTGTCGTGTCCGTTATGGTCATGGAACACTAGCCTGGTTCTGCAAGAGCTCTAGGATTTGCGCACCCCACAAATCCGTTCGAAGCGACAATACTTCTCTCTCACATAGGTGATTTTTTTTCACAAATCATTAAAAGCGTTGTGCTTAACCTCCTTTGACATCACTGATTTATTATCGGAATGGACTAGAAAGTATACAACTCCCTTTATATGTTGAGGTACTCCCCCACAGTGACCTCAGTTTATACAGTTAGGTTGTCCTATTGAACCTGGATCATGGGATCTCCAGTCTTCTAGGATAGGTTTTCCTATGTAGAAACTTACACCATGGGCTTTAGTCCCATTCCTCTCGAAGACTTACATACGACCTCTCTGCTTAAGCCTTTTATAAGCGGATCTGCAATGTTATCCCATGACTTCACGTAGTCAATGGTGATAACTCCGTTGAGAGAAGTTGTCGTATAGTATTGTGTCTACGGCGTATGTGTCTAGATTTTCCATTATACGTTGCACTTTGATCTCTTCCAATCGCCGACTGGCAGTCACAATGTATGCAAATAGCCGTAACAGGTTTTGGCCATCTTGGAATATATTCCAAAAATTGGCGTAACCATTCCGCCTCTTCACCAGCTTTGTCTAACGCAATGAACTCAGATTCCATCATAGATCTAGCTATAAGCGTTTTCTTGGAGGATTTCCAAGATATAGCAACTCCTCCAAGGGTAAACACATAACAACTTGTGGATTTGGAATCTTTCACGTCGGATATCCAGTTAGCATCATTGTATCCTTCTACAACAGCTGGGTCTTGGCCATAATACAGTCCATAACTTCTTGTGTATCTCAATATCTTAATAGTCTTGTCATACTCTTCCAATGTTCAGAGCTAGGATTACTAGTTTATCAACTTAGCCTGCTCACATCATATGATAAGTCCGGCCGAGTACAAGACATAAGATACATAAGACTGCCAATTATCCTTGAATACTCCAACTGGGCAACACCCTCACCTGTATTCTTTGACAAATGTTGGCTAGTATCAATCAGAGTTTGAGCTACACTCGTGTCTCCCGCGTTGAACTTTTAAAGGATTTTATCTTCATAATGAGATTGACTTAACGCAAGACCATTTTGGGTTCTAGTGATCTTAACTCCTAGAATCACGTCGGCTAAACCCATGTCTTTCATGTCAAATCTCGCCTTCAACATATCTTTAGTAGATTTGATCATCTTATCATCACTCCCTATGATAAGCACATCATCCACATACGTGCATAAAATCACATAATCTCTAGTTGTGTCTTTCACATAGAGACACTTGTCGCACTCATTTATTTTGAAGCCATTTTCCAGCATGGCTTGATCAAACTTTTGGTGCCATTGGTTTGGAGCTTGCTTCAAACCATATAGGGACTTGACGAGTTTGCAAACTTTACCCTCCTGGCCAGGAGCAGGAAAAACCCTTAGGTTGTTCCATATATATTTCTTCGTCTAACTCTCGATTTAGAAATGCAGTTTTTACATCCATTTGATGTATTTCCAAATTTCTCAAAGCAGCAATCGGAAGCACCAACCTTATAGAGGTTATTCGAGTCACAGGTGAGTATATATCAAAATATTCTAAACCTTCCTTCTGTGTAAACCCATTGATTACTAACCTTGCCTTGTACTTATCAATGGAACCATCCGTATTCATCTTCTTTCTGAATGTCCAACGATATCCAAGCGGTTTACAACCCGGTGGAAGATCCACTAATTCCCAAGTATGATTCTGTAAGATAGAATCAATTTCATTTTTAATGGCTTCTTTCCATTGTGGTCCTTCTAATGAGGTGGTCACCTCTTGATAGGTTTGGGGCTCACCCTCAACCAAGTAAGTAAGAAAATCAGGTCCAAAGGATTTCCCAGTCCTTTGCCTTTTGCTTCTTCTTGGCTCAACCTCCTCAGGCTCAGATTGTTCTTGAGTTTCATCTTGAACAATCTCATCAACATGTGTTGATGTACTAGCATGTGTTGCTGAACTAGCATGTGTAGATGAGCTAGCATGTGCATTTCCCAAACATGGAAACACATATTCAAAGAATGATGCATTCCTTGATTCCATTATTGTATTGTTGTGTATTTCGGAATTCTTTGATTCATGAACAAGAAATCGATATGCATTACTATGATGAGCATATCCTATAAATACACAATCTATGGTTTTGGGTCCTATTTTTTGAGCCTTTGGTGGTGGTACGACCACTTTTGCTAGGCACCCCCACACTTTCAAGTATTTATAAGATGGTTTTCTACCCATCCATAATTCATAAGGAGTTACATCCTTATTCTTGAAAGGTATTTTGTTCAAAAGACAATTAGCCGACAAAACGGCTTCCCCCATATGTTCGGGCTTAACCCATAACTCAGCAATAAGGCATTCATTATTTCTTTTAAGGTACGATTCTTCCGTTCTGCAATGCCATTAGATTGTGGGGAGTATGGTGGGGTAAGCTCATGAATAATTCCACTTTGTGCGCATAGATATGCAAATGTGCAACATATTCACCACCTCTATCGCTTCTTACTCTTTTTATCTTCCTGCTTAGTTGGTTTTCTACTTCATTTTTATACAAGACATACTTGTTTATGGCTTCATCTTTACTTTTAAGTATGTATACATAACCATACCTTGTACAATCATCAATAAAAGTGATGAAGTACTTATTTCCTCCTCTTGTGGGAACTAATTTTAGATCACATACATCGGTGTGTATCATATCAAGGGGCTCGGTTATTCGTTCAACCGATTTAAATGATGATCTTGTTTCTTTGACTTCAACACATGTTTTACATATAGTTTTAGAGTTGAAAGTGATACAAGGTATGTAATTTAGTTTAGTCAAACGACGCATTGAATTATAGTTAACATGACCTAAACGACCATGCCACACATTAAAAGACTCAATCAAGTAAGCAGAAGTAGTAGCCTTTTCATTCATATTATTCTTGGTCACAACCATTACATTTAACTTGAACATGCCATTAAGTGCATAACCCTTAACAACAAAAATACAATTCTTAGTTAACACAAACTTATTACTTTCATTATGAGAAAAGTATTCTTTATTAGTGATCTAGACGTTGCAAAGTCAACAAAAAGTCCAAATTTCGGCATAAAACAAGAAAAAACGTGTAAATACCTCGGGTAACGAGCCAGAAAGTAAATAAATCATTAGATTGATTAAACAATCTCAAAAATTCAAAATATATATGAAAACATGTGAGACAACATAAAAATATAATTTAGGAAGGCTCAAATCACAAAATTTGGAAAATAAGTAAATCCGAGCCAGTAAAAGGCCCGAAAAAAACTAGACGAAAGCCAAACTTATTCAGTAACCATCCAGACACAAGAGTCTTGCGCAGATCGGGAACATAAAGCACGTTGCTTAGAGTGAGCTCCTTCCCCGAAGTCCACTTCAAAATCACCCACCTTCACCCTTGATGTCTGTTGTAGCCGAGTTCCCCATGTAGAGTTTTTCATCTCCTACCACCTCCTTAAACTTGCTAATGAGGGCCTTGTCGCGGCACACATGACGAGTAGCCCGGGTGTCGATCCACCATCCTTTAGGGTGGTTGGACACCAAGTTTACCTCATCCATCATAGTAGTAAGATCAGTGATCATGGCTACAAGTTTCTCATCTTCATCAATCATGTTTGCCCTCTCTTTTTTGGGTTTTTTGCATCGATCAACACGATGACCAAATTCTCCACAATTATAACACTTTCCCTTAAAAATTGAAAGCTTTTTCTTCACACCACCCTTTCTAGGCCCAAGATCAAACTTACCCTTTCCCTTGCCGTACGGTTTATGGTTCACCTTTGTACCCCCTTGACAGTTGACCATGTTCAACCATGTTTGCCTTTGCAGAAACTTCCACTTGAGTTCCCTTTAGTGCCACCCTATTATCCTTCTCAATTCGAAGACGGACAACTAAATCCTCAACGGTCATATCTTTTCTCCTATGTTTAAGATAATTCTTAAAGTCTACCCAACTTGGATGCAATTTCTCAATCATGGCAGCCACTTGGAATGTCTCACTAAAAGACATTCCTTCAGAAATCATATTGCCAATTAAAATTTGCAAGTCTTGAACTTGACATTAAAGTTTTAGAATCAACCATCTTAAAGTCCAAGAACCAGGCCACGGCATATTTCTTTGTACATGCGTCTTCAGTTTTGTACTTACGTTCCAAAGTGTCCCATAAATCTTTGGCACTTGGTATTTTGCAATACACATTATATAATTCATCAACAAGGCCATTCAACACATAGTTGCGGCAAAAATACTCGGAGTGCTTCCAAGCATCAAGAGCACTCACGACTTGAACATTCGCACCCTCCTCTAGTAGAGGGGGGATACTCGGTCAAAAACCTCACAAGGTTCAAAGAGATTAGGTAAAACATCATCTTTGGTTGCCAACTTTTGAAGTTCACACCAGAAAATTTTCTTGGTTTTTCAGCATGGTTAGTAACAGTTTAGGCTGCGTGGGTACCAACCAATGGTCCCATGGTGGAAGAAGTTGACCCAATAGCAGTGGATCCTATGGAAACGGTAGTGGAGGATGCAACAATACTCGCCATTTCTGAAACAAGATTAAATTGCCAATTAAAATTGGTTTAGAGAGAACCAAAATATGAACAGATTGGTTTACATAAAACTAGAATTTTCTAACCAACTTATTAGTTAAACCAACCCCATAATATCAAATAACAATTCTAACAATATTAAATATTTCACATTAAACCAAAAGAATTGTGGAGGTTGGGTTTGACTAAAACAAAAGCCAAAAGGCAATAACCATTGTTGCTAAATTCAATCAGGTTGTTTATGATTAAAAAAATAATAATATACATACTTCACGTTTAAGTTTAGGGACATAATATAAAATATGTAAATTCAAAAGCCTATGTTTACAAAACCACAAAAAAAAACTGAAATTAAAAGCTTGCAATTTTTTTTAATCAAACCACCTTTTAAAATAACAAAATAAGAACGGTGTTTTTGAAAATCTATTTTAAGCTTGTAGTAACACCATTCATGAAATGCAATAAAATTGAAACTTTATTAATATAATGCATATTACAATACAAAATAAGAAAAGAAAATTACAAGATAGAAACCAAAATACAAACAAATTAGAAAGAAATAACAAAACTAGAAATATGGTGACTGAGGCACGCGTAAAACACGTTTCCCTTAAAACAAATTTTCGGGCCACCCAGGTGAACCCGTCTGTTTCCCGGGGTACAACAGCCTAAGTAGATTGTACTGCCGGGATTAGCCTAGCACCTGAACTATACCTGAAACAAGAGTGCATAAGACAGAGAAGTCTAGAAATTCCTTTGGGGTTGGGTGTGGTGTATTGTTCATAAGGATTTTTCCTATTGTTTATCAAAAACACAAACATCTATTTATAAGGTTTCCAAAGCCATGTAAAGAGTCTAGACTAATTCAATACATAATTGAATTTCTCATTCAATGTTATTGAATTACAAAGATATAAATGGTTTTGTCATGTAGAAATCTTAGGAGTCTCTTCTATACTATTCCTACCAAGTACAATTTCCTACACCATTTAAGTTTTACCACACAAACTTAAAGACTTGATCTCTCATTTATTTGAACATTATAATAAAATAACAATTATATTTGTGACAAATATAATTATTATTTCATAATTTCAAACAATCCCATCACTCAATGCCATGATTGTCAACACAATAGCCATGAATTTGACAATACAGCGCAAGGGGGAGTTCCGATCGATGAAATAGAAGAAGACCCACTTGAATAAGACACTTTTGAAGACAATGCTATTCTTATCGGCCATCAAAATTCATGGTGAGCCGAAGAAATTTTACCATGCTTCACAAAATGAGAATTGGAGAAAAGCTATGTAAAAGGAAATTCAAGCAATCGAACCAAATGGAACGTGGATTCTTGAGAATTTACCAAAAGGAAAGAAAGCAATCGATTCGAAATGGGTGTACAAAGTTAAGCTCAAACCCAATGGAGAAGTAGAAAGATACAAAGTGAGGCTTGTGGCAAAGGTTTACACACAACTGGAGGGCGTGGACTATCATGACACCTTTGCACTAGTTGCTAAATTGGTAACCATAAGGACTCTCCTTGCTATTGATGTTATGCGAGGGTGGCAAATCCAACAACTTGATGTCAATAATGCGTTCCTACACGGTGATTTGGAAGATGAAGTTTATATGAAAATACCTCAGGGATTTGCAAAGAAAGATGAAACACGAGTTTGCAAGCTTAAGAAGTCGATCTATGGCTTAAAACAGGCGTCACGCAATTGGTATCACAAATTGACCGGTACGTTAATCAAGCTTGGATACAAACAGTCAAAGCCCGACCACTCCTTATTCATTTACAAAGATGGTGATACCTTCGTGGTTGTTCTCATATATGTAGATGATGTAATTATTGTGGGAAATGATGAGAAAATGATAAAGCAAACGAAGTCACACCTTGATAAAGAATATAGCATAAAAGACCTTGGTTGTTTGAAATATTTTTTGGGCATTGAAGTTGCAAGAACATCAGAGGGGTTGGTACTTAGCCAGCGAAAGTATACCTTAGACATCCTTGAAGATAGCGGGCGTTTAGGTTGCCGACCCAGTCCGTCCCCTATGGAGTAACAACTATAGCTTGATAGATATGAAGAAGATGAGAAAGTTGATGCACATCAGTACCGACGCCTAGTAGGGCATATGCTTTACTTACAAACCATTCAGCCGGACATTGCGTACTCTGTAAATGTCCTTAACCAATTCGTTGCAGATCCAAGAAAGACACACATGGGTGCTGCCATCAGGGTGCTACGGTACCTAAAGACCACGGTTGGGTAGGGCATTCTTTTGCCTAAAGACGGAGGTGTCAAACCGGTTGCCTATAGTGATTCCGATTGGCTTGGCTTCCCTTTTAGTAGACGATCAAGAACGGGATACGTGCTTTTGCTTGGAGCGGCACCAATTTCTTGGAAATCCAAGAAACATTCTCTTGTATCTAGCTCTTCTGCAGAGGCTGAATACCGTGCGATGGGAACATGTGTGAGTGAAGTATAGTGGTTTCGTTGGTTATTAAAGGAGTGAGATGTTCCTCAAGATGGTCCCACGCCATTATTCTTTGATAACCAAGCTGATATACACATAGCAAATAATCCGGTTTTCCACGAACGTACTAAACATGCGGAGATGGACTGTTATTTCGTTTGTGAACGCGTTGATGAACAGGTGATAACTCTTGTATCATTTAACTCAAAGCATCAGGTTGTTGATTTATTGACCAAGCCGCTTGGTTCTCCTTCTCTACGAGCACTATTGGACAAGTTCTACATTCGTAACCTACATGTGCCAACTTGAGGGGGAGTATTGAAAATCAAATATAATTGATATATAGGATACTATTGTTTAGGCTATTTATCTCGTTTCCTTTTATTGTCATATATTTTCCTATATGTATATTTTTCTCAATTGAATGAAAAATAAGCCTTTTAATATATTGATTTCTATAACTATTAACCTTAAACTAATGAGTTTGTCGTTCTAAAACTAAAAAGAAGATTAATAATTGTATAAATAAGTTGAGAAAAACTAGTTAAATGTTAGTAATTTTAGTGTAATTGGGGATTCACTTGTTGATCAAGTTGTAATTTGAATCTAAATAAGTCAGGTGCGTGGTACACACTTATTTAATCTTATTATAATTGGTATTTAGACAATGCATAGTCAAAACTAGGCACACACGTGCATTTTACGTCATATGGCACCTAGTTAGCTTTTGGACATTTTGCAAAATGTGGGTGTAGTTGGAAAAAGACTCCAAAACGTCTCTCTCTCTCTCTCTCTCACAAAATCCTCAAAATATGTGCTTTGTTAGCGTTTTGTAGGAAACGCCTCCCCAAAACACCTAGAGGTGGTGTTCCCCGGCATTTTGGCCTCAAAATGCCTAAAAACGCCATCGACTACGGATGGTCTTAGGGGGGTTCCGTCCCCTTGGCAGGAGTCCGGGGGCAGTGTCCAAGGGGCTACAGCCCCTGGCTGGAGCCTTTTTTCAATTATTATTTTGATAACTATTGTGATAACTGCAAAACAATTATCATCATCCCTGTCTCAAACCCTAATATAACGTAGTTTGATCATATAATATTTGATCTGGTTCATACAACTCTTCCAATCTCTATACTGATTTTTACACTAAATCTGAGTTTTATCCGGTCAAAACATTTAGGAATCAACAAATAGTTTTGATCTGAAAGTGTTTCACGGCTCTCAAATTTTTCAAAAATATACGATTTACAGAAATTCCCAATCATTAAATAAAAAAACATGACAAAAGATTACAAATAAATATTAAAATTTGGAGATTTGCTTTATTAAAATACTTATTCTATAATTATATTATTTTATAATGATAAAAACACATTAGGTAAATATAAAACTAAAAACAAATTTTAGAAAATTATATTAAGCCAATCCGACAGTTTTATATTTTTTTAAGTTGACCGGGCTCGAGTCGATAATTACTGGCTACGTTCTATTAGGTAACAAAAGTTGACCACATTAGAAAAATGAAAATTGAATAGACTTGTTCCACATTTAGTTTTTCCTTAAACCAGCCTCCTTTGTAATCATTCATTTACCATTGTTGATCATCTTTCCTAGTTTCCTCCCAAATTGCCCTGACCACCATGAAACCCCGTCTAGACCCGAGCCCCTCCGTATTCACCATAACACTGGCTCTAGCCACCCTCATTCTTTTCCCAACCATCCGGTGCCAGGATTCTCTGTCATACGATTCATGTGGCCCGTCCCGGTGTGGAAGCAAAGACTTTGAGTATCCCTTTTGGGGACTTGGGCGGCCGCAGGATTGCGGCCACCCAAGTTTTCAGCTAACCTGCCAATCTGATGTTCCTATTCTCGTTTTGAATTCAGTAAACTATCGGGTCCTTGATACCAATAGCAGCACACATGCGATCACTATTGCTAGAAATGATCTATGGGACACCATTTGCCCTCAAGATCTCCGCAACACCACCTATAACTCCATGCTTTTTAACGGCAATAATTTCAATCAGGAGAATGTATCTCTGTTCTATGGATGCCAAGATAAAATGCCGTTACCCGCAGCTGCTGCTTTTCGGTTCCGTTGTGATGAGAACAGGACTGGCCAGAGTACCGATAGTTATTTCTATCGAACTAGTGCGTTTGTCTCTGAAATTGGCAGTCTCTTTGTGCAATGCAACAATTATATCACCGTACCAGTGGATCGTGCTAACGCCAATGTTAATTCAGAGGATGATGTGAGGAAAGCCTTGCGGGATGGTTTTAAGCTAGAGTGGTTTGCCAATAACAACGAGTGTGATCAGTGTCTGCAGTCTAATGGTAGATGCGGGTCTAACTCAACTTCACCTGAACTGTTTGCTTGCTATGGAAGTGGAGGTAACTCAATTAAGTGATTTTCCGATCTCCTATATATGTTCATATTTCGGTAAGATTGTGAAAATATTCATCATCTATCTTAACAATATTATGAAAATTGGTTGCTTAGAATTGACCAAAACTCAACTACCGCTAGACCCGGTTAATTTGTTTGCCACATCTATTCTAATAAAAAACTACCTTGTTTTGCCATTTGTCAAACTCATAGTCCTTCTCATTTTTTTCACTTACTTTAATATTTGGTCCTTACCTTTTAAGTCATTTCAATATATGAATTAAAGTTTGTTTTTATTATATGTAAATTCTAATCGATTCATTCATTAAGATTAGTGGTGATATAAGAAAATAAGGAAATATTAAAATTGATGTTCCATGTTTGTTATAAAAAAAATTTTAAGTCATAGGTAATTGCAAATTAAAGCAAATAAAAGGTGCATCATTGTCGAAAAATTTGAATTTGTGTGGTAAACTACAAATTGGTTTTTAAATTGGGATTCGAGCAATAGTGCATAAATTTTTATATAAGATTGGTTTCAAATTTGGATTTAAATTTTTTTCATATGCATTTGAACTCGGGAAAATGTGTATTTTCTTAATCATCTCCAAACGTTTTGTATAAATATTGCAACCATGGAAAATACCTATCATATATATCTTGGTGTTTAACATTAAATTATTGAAGTTCATCATCATCGTACTCGGTATATCTCACCAATAGCAAAACTATGATAAGGTCTGAGGAGGATAAGATGTAGACAGCCTTACCTCTACCCTTTAAGAATAGAGAGGTTGCTTCCGGTGAGACCCCCGGCTCGATAGTAGTTTTGCATCAAGCCTTGGACATAAGGCACATAACACTCAACCATCGGGACACCGCCGATTGGTGCATGTATCCTTGTCTTTCGGCTATCAACGTCACCACATGATGTCTGATTAACATTCCGCCACTTTTAACGTTATTTTCACGATATTAGTAAAATAACGTCAAAATTTGTGCAATTTCACGATATTGAAGTCGAATACTGTAATTATAATCTATATGTATACTGATTTACTATATAAAGTATATGTCATTAATTTATATGATTTTTTTGTGTAGTATAAAGGGTTTTAGCAATAAGAAAATCAATATTTAGTTTTCAGTATTTTCTTCTATAGCTTAGACCAAAATGCTTCAGAAACATATATTTTCTTATTTGTAACATATTTGTGTAATCTTAGTTATGGAATTTGTGTAATTTTAATGTAAATTGTAACTGTATAAAATATGTGATCATTTTGTTAACTATATATCACTTAATGGTTAAAGTATAAAATTTGTATCAATTACCCGTATAATATACGGGCCTCAAATTAGTATATTATAACTTTGATGGATACCAATTAGAAAATACTAAAACTTTGAAAGTTTACAATCAGGAAATATTAAAAATGTGAAAGTTGACAATTAGATAATACTAAAACTCAACTACCTACATTATTCGTTTTTCATATTTCCCAGAGCATTAATCATCATCCTTTCAAGTTCATTTATCGTCGGTTGTAGCAACAGTAATCCTTTTCCCCGGTCATCCGGTCCCACCAAATTAAGCCATACAACAGTAATCTTTACACAATAAGTTCTTAAGGAAGAAGAAAGAAACACAAGTAGGTGAAATACTAATGATCTTCCTTAACAAATTCTTCATACAGCTTGTCACCATATATATTAGGTTTAAAACATTAAATTCCATGTATCTAGGGAAAAGCTACAATAAAGCATTCACCAAGCAATGCAAAGCTGCAAACTATCATAAAATCAGGTCCAAAGATATGATTTAAAAATGGTGTCGGATGAAAGTATTGGCCTATAAGGTTGAATGGTTTAGTTTTTAAGCACTAAAACTATATATATACATTTCTTAAGGTTCATGGTCTTATATGATAATGAACTAACCTATGACTTTACCTTCTTCTCAAACAGGATCAAAGGGAACTAACTTGAAGCTAATAATAGGTAAGCAGACAGACTTTTATCTATGTTGATGTGTTTGATTAAGCAGACATTAGTGAAAAGTGTAGTATCAAAATGGCAATGTACCCTTCGTTTCTGAATGGACCAAGACAGAAACAAAGCTCGTAATCTTTAAATGGGTCTAACTATCCTCTAAACATATTGTGTAGGCATTACATGCAGCATCACAGGAATGATGCTCCTGTCAGTTGTGATACTCTATCGAAAATTGAGGTTGCGTTTAGCTCCAAAAGAACCCGAAGCTGCAAATCAACAAGTAGAAATATTCATAAAGAATTACGGAAGTTGGGCACCAAGAAGATATGAGTATTCAGAAATCAAGAAAATGACAAAACTCATTCCAAGAAAAACTAGGACAAGGAGGGTATGGAAGTGTTTACAAAGGAGAATTGCCAGATGGGCATCTAGTTGCAGTGAAGCTTTTGAGTGAAGCAACAGGATATGGAGAAGACTTTATTAATGAAGTTGCTAGCATTAGTAGAACTTCTCATGTCAACGTAGTCACTCTTCTAGGTTTCTGCTTCAAGGGAAATAAAAGAGCCTTGCTGTATGAGTTCATGCCAAATGGATCATTGGATAGATTTTTACGTTGTGGCGGCTCTCATTTAGACTGGAAATCATTGTTTCAAATTGCAAAAGGGATTGCTATAGGTATGGAGTACCTACATAGAGGTTGCAACACAAGAATTGTGCACTTTGATATAAAGCCTCACAACATTCTATTGAATGAAGAATTTGTCCCAAAAATATCTGATTTCGGGTTGGCTAAGTTGTGCAAGACGAAAGAAAGTATTGTGTCGGTAATGGGTGCAAGAGGTACTGCCGGATACATGGCCCCTGAAGTATTTTTCAAGAATCTTGGAGGTGCATCTCACAAATCGGATGTCTATTTTTCAAGAATCTTGGAGGCAATTTAGGGGACTATGGGGTGACAACCGAAGAGGAAGAGGAATTAGCTAGGAAGATGATGATGGTGGGTCTTTGGTGCACTCAGTCAAATCCATCATATCGGCCATCCATAAGTAAAGTTGTGGAGATGTTAGAAGGAGGCATTGAGTCATTAGAAGTGCCACCTAGACGCTTTGAGTCATCTCCCCCGAGGCCTTTCCAAGACATTGGGTCCATCGAGTTCAAGCGATAGAGCGAGACTCAACGACGCAAGGAATAGTTTCTCTACCCAATTCTCACAAAGCAAGCTAGTGAGCTAGCACAACCTACACTTTAGTTTAATAGGACGACTTTCAAATTCAGTTGGAAAAATTTTATGTGACTAGCAAATTATGTTGGAGAAAACTTTTAGTAAATACTGTGTAACATACATTTAATTACTACTTCACATCCTACACCGGTTTTACTTAAGAAAAAAAGTTGGAGGAAATCATTTCACTATATTTAACTACTAAATTAACATGATAATAATCGTCATTCAATAGAGACAAATACATAAATATGTCATAAAACTATTACGACGAAAAAGCCATAAATATGTGAGCATGTGAAGAAACACTAACCGGACCCCGGGCAGATTACTGGTAACCTGGGGGTTAGATAGATGTTTCCCACGAGGGGTTAGACCCTGAGAAGATGGTTCTTCTGATAACCTGCAAAACAGACACCGTGAGCTTGTCACTGAGAAGGGGGGGTTCCTCCTTGTGACCACCCTCCGGCGTGAGAATCAGACTAGATTGCTCTTTAAATATAAGTGTATATTAAGAGATTGCTATAGCAGATATCAGATATAATATGATGATACAAGATAAGATATGATGGTCATACCATTTGGGGTATTTATAGCCGAAGGTAGGTTTCCAAGGAGGTGTGGCCGGCTGCAACAGTGTTCCTGTTCCACCAACAGTGGCCTACGCACGTGCCCTGCTGGTAGTTGGTGGGTAGGCAGCGGCTGATAGTGACCAGGCCTGCTGTGTACTATTCCTTTTCCACCAACTGCCGGCTACGGACGTGGTATGGCAGTAGTTGGTGAGTAGGCAGCGGCTAATAGTGACACAGTACAGGAGCATGCTGCTCGCCATACTGTGTCAATAAGCTGTCGTATCTTTAGTCAGATCTTTTTCCCATACCTCGTCAGGTACAGTACAGAAGATCTTCCTGTATCGTACGGACTGGCTTATTTGGGCGGGAGTATTCCCCCTCCCGCCCTTGTGCGGGATAGTTCCCGGCTTCGCTCATTCCTTCAGGTGACACTGAGTGATTGAGAGCTAAGTGCCTTGTGCGTGTAGCCTTGCTGCGCGGGTGGCCTTCCCTGATGGCTTGTATCCGAGGCTGCGGGGACAGGCGGAGTCCTTCACCATTGGGAGGCATTTCCTGCGGGAACAGCTTGCGTACTGCGCGTAAGGACGTCACGTCTCTGAGCATGGTTGGTCCTGCGGATCCAGTTGGTTTCTGCGCAGACGTTCCTCTTCAAGGTGAGTCTTGCGGGTCCAACTGGGCTCGGCTGGGACCTACCTCTTCAAGTCCCCCCAGTCCAATGTTCTTCTCATGAGTGTTTAATAAAGTGAGGTGAACTTTTGGACTTAAGCAAAGGGTTTTGAAAAGGGTTTTTTAAGGTTTTCCATGGGGATTCCTCCCGCGGAAGTCCTTGTCACTTGCAGAAATTCCCGAGTTTCCTGCTTGGTCTTTGGGTATGATGCGGGTAGGTCTGTAACCTCCTCGCAAGTCAGGAGCGTTGATTCCCACTTGTGTGGATTCTCCATGAGGTTTTGGTAGTTTTGAACATAGTGATCAATTATGTTAAAACCACCAATTCCATCCTGGAGCTTCAAACAACGTAGTTCTCGACGTTCCCGCTATGCGGGGATGTTATTTCCGTTTCCGCAAGCATTGCCCAGAAGATCCTTCTTGGTTTCAATTCCCAGCGGAGCGCTAGGTATGTGAAGGGTTTTGCCTTAACACTGTACCCGCGCTCGTCTTACGGTTACTTTACTTCCAAGGTATTCCTGGCGTCAATTCCCTGCGGGTGCTAGGTATGTGAAGGGTTTTGCCTTTACACTGTACCCGCACCCGGCTTATAGTTACTTGGTTGCCGAGGTATACTTGGCTTCAATTCCCTGCGGGTGCTAGGTATGTGAAGGGTTTTGCCTTAACACTGTACCCGCAGCCGTCTTACGGTTACTTGTTCGCCAAGGTTTTCTTGGCTTCAATTCCCTGCGGGTGCTCGGTATGTGAAGGGTTTTGCCTTAACACTGTACCCGCATCCGTCTTACGGTTACTTGTTTGCCAAGGTTTACTTGGCTTCAATTCCCTGCGGGTGCTAGGTATGTGAAGGGTTTTGCCTTAACACTGTACCCGCAGCCGTCTTACGGTTACTTGTTTGCCAAGGTTTACTTGGCTTCAATTCCCTGCGGGTGCTAGGTATGTGAAGGGTTTTGCCTTAACATTGTACCCGCAGCCGTCTTACGGTTACTTGTTTGCCAAAGTAAGGGGGTATTTTCCCGCTTACTTTTTAATCTTTTTATATTTTGAATTTTGAAATTCGAAGAGTTGGTGGAAAGAACAGTCCAAAACTCTGAAACGTCGTGCGACGGTTTCTTCTGACTGTGTCAGATCGTGCAGGAAGTTATGGTGACGTGACAGTACATGGTCATTCCAGACGCTTTTTCAGGCGCGTGGGCGCGATTTTTCGGACGCGTGGCCGCGAAATTAATGGTATGCGTCCTGTCAACAGCTGTTGCCAGTTTGCTTTTTGCCACGTGTCATAGTTTCATTGCACCTTCGTTTTCTCTCTCTTCCGCATTAATTTCATCGCATTAATTGCGATTAGTATATAAAGGGGTAGAGGGCTCTTTGTAATCCACACTTTCATTCTTCTCTTCATCTTCTTTGCGATTTCCGGCGAATACTCACCTTTTCAGGCAAGCATTCTCCCGAAATCGTTTTCTTCTTCTTTTACAAGATGTCTCGTGATCTCGAGTCTGCAGTCGATGACAAGAGTACTGCTGGCGAGTGCCAGTGTGCTCTGCCTGGCGATCTGTATCGTTACGTCGTTAGGAAGTTCATGCTCGAGTCTCTCGAGCCTGAGTTTCCTGAACCCCACCAAACGGTGTACGATGCCCCCAGAGGCAAGATCGGGGTATATGCTGCATTCTTTGTCTATGGGAATCTTAGGTTCCCATTGACAAAGTTTGTTTACCATGTCCTTGAGTGGCATGGTGTTCATTTGACCGAGTTGCACCCCATGGCGATCGCCAAGATTCGCCACTTCGAGTGGGTGTGCCGGATTTTGGGCGTTGAGCCCTATGTTGACCGCCTGATGACCTTCTATACTTGGAGGTGCATCCAGGGGTGGTACACATTGACAACCCGGATTAAGGGTTTAAAGATCTGCGCGACCGAGCGCAGTCTTCGCTCGTGGAAGCGGGAGTTCTTCTTCATATCCGCTCGCGCCATCCCCATTGCCATGAAGTTTAAGAATGGGCAAGCTCTCCCAAGCCTTCACGCCTCCAGCTACCAGGAGGCGGAATGGTTCTCGAAGATATCTCGGGTCCAATCTCCGGTTTGCCGGTTTGCGGAGTCCGGGATGGTGATGCTGGGGATGAGCCGGGTGTGGAAGGCTGCCGATGCGCAAAAGATCCCAATCGTCCTCGAATACGGTTCGAACTCTGTTCCTTACGGTATGCTTTCTTTCTTTTTGTTGATTTAGAATTTCTTCTAACTTTTTTCCTGTTTATTTCAGAGGGGAACGACTTGCAGTCGCTCCTGAACCCGCGGGAGACTGACGGTCCCGCTCGGATGGGTACTCGCGCTCTGGACGAGAACGAGTTGCCCATCCTGGAACAAACGGCGGATCGGTTCGTGGAGGTCTATCCGCTAGGCCATGAGATCCTTAGCGCCCGTCGGCCAGGTAAGGCGCTCTTCGACCCTCGACCCCTCAATGTTGAAACCTCTGCTGGAATTCCTCTAATCGTATGTTCTGATGAGGAATCCGCAGATGGTCCTCCGTTGGTGCGGAAGAAGAAGGCTGCCGGCGGGAAGGGGAAGGAGAAGGTGGCCTCCACAGCCGATGCAGCGCCTCGGTCTGACTCGGAGACCGAGAGCGAAGAGGTGGCGGGGAATCCCGGTGGTGATAAGACCACCGCTCCAGAGGTTGCGACTGTCACCCTCCGGAGAGCCAAAGAAGACGACGGTGACCGGCGCAAAGAGGCCGGCTCCATCGGGTTCGTCCCCGCCTCTCCGTACCTTTAGGCTCAAGAAAACCCGTAAGTACAAACTTATCTTTTAACTTCAAACTTAATATCATTTAACACTTATCATCTTTATGCAGGCGTGGATGTTGACGCTTTCCAGGGTGGAGCGCAGAGTGGTATCTCCCCGCCAATGACGGTAGGCTTGGTCAGCCTACTTGAGGCGTCGACCCAGGCGCCTGCGCCTGCTTCCGCTGGTTCAGTTGCTCACTCCTTTGAGCCGACTGTTCCAGCTGTGATGACGTCACCGCCGGCTGTGAGTGCTATTTTTACAGCATCTTTCACCGAGCCGGCGGTTACCTTTGCTGCGGAATCTGCGGCGGCGACCGCGGCGGCTGCTTCCATGCCCCCGTCATCGGCCAAGACGGCCGATCCATCAGGTACGCATGGGGCTTCTCGCCAATCTCTGCCACCTTCCCATCTGCCTGACATCTTGGATGGATTTCCCTTGGGTTCAGGTGATGGGTTCGGCGGCTATCGGCCTGTAATTGACCCTACAGGTGCGTAGGGTTCTTTTGGCCCATTTATATATATTTTTTCTTTATCATCTTTTCCTAACTGCTTTATGTTTTTTGCAGTGTCGGATTCCAATGAAGTGTATATTCCACGATGGAACATTCGCCGAGGAACAACCCTTCGTACCCCTGTGGAGTGCGTGGAATGGGCTCGTCACGCTGCTCCTAGTGGTGCGTTGGGGGAAGCCATGGCTAGCTACCAGGAGGGTAGGCTGAGCAATGAGCTTCGGGTTCTCCTGGCCCGGATGCAGCCGCGCGTCGAGCTGCTTTGTCGTGAAAACGACAAGTTAAAAGCAGCTCGCGTTAAGGAAGTAGCTCAGGCGCGGGCTGTCCGGGAGGAGAACCAAAAACTTACCGCAGTGGCTGCGGAGAAGGAGAAGGCCTTCAAGGCCCTCGAGGTTGAAGTTCAGGCTCGACTTGAGGCCCGTTCCAAGGCTGCCCAAGCTGTTAATGAACAGCTTCGGCTGGCTAAGGAAACTGCAAGGAACGCAACCGAGAGGGCCACCAAGGCTGAAGCTGTTGCTGAGCCTCTGCGCGTGGAGAATGAAGAACTTAAAGCCAAGTTAGAGGCTCTCCAGCAGGCTCATGATGCCTTGGCGATGGAAGACGCCAAAAAGCTCCAAGAAATCCTGGACCAGAGGGGGGTGCTTGACCATGCTGAGCGGAAGCTGAAGGGCGTCGAAGAGGCTGCGGCTAAAGAAGTGTTGCTTGCCAACCTCAACAAGAGTGAAGCCGATCGCGCCCGTAACGAAGCTCAAGCTGCCCTCCAAGAAGCCCTGGTTGCCAAGGAATGGCTTCTTCGAGAAGCGTTGTCTCAGGTAAGCTTTTCCTGTCTTTACGCTTTTCTTTGTAAATAGAAAAGGTTTTGACACTTGTATATTTTCTTTTGTAGGTTGTGCAACGGGTCTTTGCTGAGACCCCTTACGATGATGCTATGAGCGCAGCCCTCAACGCTTCTCACGAGGATGGGGAAAATGTCGGCTTCCTGCTTGGTCTAGGGTTCGTTGAGAAAGGCATCCCGCCTTCCAACTTCCCTTTGTACAATGTTGATACTGAAGCTGTTTACGACCAAGCAGTGAATCAGTACGCCGCCTTCCCGCATCCGGTGGTGGAGAAGGTGAATGAAGTTGCTGCTGCTGATGATGGGCTAGCTATCCTTAAGGCTTTCCTTGAACTGCCACGCTCTAATGACGGTGCTGGTCCAAGTGGAAGTGGCCCTGAAGCCTGATCCTGAAGATCCCTTCCCACTGCTAGGATAGACTTAGCTTGTATAGATTTCTCTTCTTGTAGGCGGGTAGTTACCCGGCCATTCTTGTAATGAATCTTTGTGAAATATAAATCTTTGTGCGGGTAAGACCGCTTCTTTTATTGGATTCCTTGCTTTATAAACGTTATATGACTTGCATACTTTAGTTTAAATTAGCAATTTTCCAAGTGTTTAGAATAAGTTAACCTTTGAACGTGGTAGATAGGTGTGAAGTTTTGCTTCTTCTTCCGTGATTGTGCGGGTAGGACCGTCACTTGCACGTAGTAGGATGGCTAAACTTTACCTATATCTGACCTGCGTGTAGGTTTTTCTCATCCTTTTGAGGATAAGTTAACCTTTGAACGTGGTAGATAATAGGTGTGAAGTTTTTCTTCCTCTTTCGTGATTGTGCGGGTAGGACCGTCACTTGCACGTAGTAGGATGGCTAAACTTTACCATCTGACCTGCGTGTAGGTTTTCCTCATCCTTTCTGAGGATAAGTTAACCTTTGAACGTGGTAGATAATAGGTGTGAAGTTTTGCTTCCTCTTTCGTGATTGTGCGGGTAGGACCGTCACTTGCACGTAGTAGGATGGCAAAACTTTACCTTTATCTGACCTGCGTGTAGGTTTTCCTCATCCTTTTGTTAGGAATTCTGTTTTGAACCGTTCGACGCGCGGTTGTCAATAGGTTAGTGTTCAGTTCCCTTTTTCATGATTCATGCGGATAGACCGGCACTTTCATTTAATGGGAGGACTGAACTTTTCCCCTTCGACTGACCTGCGTGAAGGTTTGTCGTTTTTTGGGTTTATGCGGGTTTTGCCGCCTTCCCCACGCAACGACTTTCCACGTATTTATGCGGTGAAAACCGGCATATCCGTGTTGAATAAATTAACCGTTCGACGCGCGGTTGTCAATAGGTTAGTGTTCAGTTCCCTTTTTCATGATTCATGCGGATAGACCGGCACTTTCATTTAATGGGACTGAACTTTTCCCCTTCAACTGACCTGCGTGAAGGTTTGTCGTTTTTTGGGTTTATGCGGGTTTTGCCGCCTTCCCCACGCAACGACTCACACTTGTGTATGCGGTGAAAACCGGCATTAGTGTTGATAGTTCATAAAAATGTAAAATCATCAGCGTCAATGTTTTAAGGAGAATCGTTTCCATTAGAAGTGGCTCTTGGCCTTTTCTTTACAAATTTGGAATTGATTTACATGCAAACTGTGCAAATGAGCTCCCTTCCATGTTGTTGGGATGGGAGTGCCATCGAGCCGATACGCACCTGGTTCGGGATCTCGTTCATTGCGCAGCATGTAGTCTCCACATTGAAGCTGGAATTTTATTCGTGTTTTCCCCAGCTGGGGTTCTACACGCATCAGCCTGCTCAGCGTTCATTGCGCCACGAGGTGCGCGAGCGTCCCATCTCTGACGAATGCTTAGACCATGTCCTTCACGTCTATGCATTCTTCGGTGTCCCAAGGATGGCGCCAATGAAGAAACACTAACCGGACCTCGGGCAGATTACTGGTAACCTGGGGGTTAGATAGATGTTTCCCACGAGGGGTTAGACCCTGAGAAGATGGTTTTTCTGATAACCTGCAAAACAGACACCGTGAGCTTGTCACTGAGAAGGGGGGGTTCCTCCTTGTGACCACCCTCCGGCGTGAGAATCAGACTAGATTGCTCTTTAAATATAAGTGTATATTAAGAGATTGCTAGAGCATATATCAGATATAATATGATGATACAAGATAAGATATGATGGTCATACCATTTGGGGTATTTATAGCCGAAGGTAGGTTTCCAAGGAGGTGTGGCCGGCTGCAACAGTGTTCTTGTTCCACCAACAGTGGCCTACGCACGTGCCCTGCTGGTAGTTGGTGGGTAGGCAGCGGCTGATAGTGACCAGGCCTGCTGTGTACTATTCCTTTTCCACCAACTGCCGGCTACGCACGTGGTATGGCAGTAGTTGGTGAGTAGGCAGCGGCTAATAGTGACACAGTACAGGAGCATGCTGCTCGCCATACTGTGTCAATAAGCTGTCGTATCTTTAGTCAGATCTTTTTCCCATACCTCGTTAGGTACAGTACAGAAGATCTTCCTGTATCGTACGGACTGGCTTATTTGGGCGGGAGTATTCCCCCTCCCGCCCTTGTGCGGGATAGTTCCCGGCTTCGCTCATTCCTTCAGGTGACACTGAGTGATTGAGAGCTAAGTGCCTTGTGCGTGTAGCCTTGCTGCGCGGGTGGCCTTCCCTGATGGCTTGTATCCGAGGCTGCGGGGACAGGCGGAGTCCTTCACCATTGGGAGGCATTTCCTGCGGGAACAGCTTGCGTACTGCGCGTAAGGACGTCACGTCTCTGAGCATGGTTGGTCCTGCGGATCCAGTTGGTTTCTGCGCAGACGTTCCTCTTCAAGGTGAGTCTTGCGGGTCCAACTGGGCTCGGCTGGGACCTACCTCTTCAGCATGTTAACCTATTTAGCCCAATTAGTTAAATGTGTTCATGCTAGAAAACAGGTTAAGTGGGTTGAATTGTTTAGACACATATGTAATCTTGCCGATATGTTTATGACACACTCGTTTACTCTAAAATTAACATGTTTAAATTTGTGTTATATCATACTAATTAATGACCCACGCGTGTTTCGACGCAAATAACATAAACACAAAGTTATTCACTCCGGCCACCATTAGTTGCTCTGGCCCAAAGGGTGTCTAGCCCCACCCATTTTAAGCGGGTTGGGTCTATGACTTGTCATGGCGTACTTGGTTAATTTCCACGTAACTGTCATCATGACCATATCACTTTTCTAAAAAAGAACTCCTGTTTTTTTTGACACGAGACATCCAAACTTGCAATAATACCTATCTTCCTACTTGTCTATGGTCTAGGCAATCGTATCGATCTCATTATTTGAAACTCGATGGAGTTCTAGCCGCTTTGCTATGATTTTACGCCTTTGTGGCGGACTCACATAGGTCCGGTCGGGGTCCCGAGACACCAATGTTTTTTGAAAATTACTTAGAGACGGTATATTAAATTTTGTAATGACCCCATAAAAATTAATACTTGGAACCTATAGTATTATGATTGATCTGGTCTAGTGGAAAGTCTCTTATTTTTTCTTGGAGATGTTGCAGGTTCAAGTCTCACCACACTATGTTTTTGTTGTTTTTTTGTTGTTTATATCTTAGTTAATATTAGTTATTTAGTTAGGATATTTGTGTTTTTCGTTAGTTTCTCCCATATAGCCATTATCACCATACAACTTATATAATGGCAACATGAGTTTTGCATATTTTTTATTATTTGTCTTGTGTATGTATATTATAATTAAACATTTATTTGTGTTAGAGTTAGTTTTCATGTTTTGGTCATGTACGCAAGACCATATACATAGCTTATGTTTATGTTTTTCGGGTATGAATAAAAATGAGTTAAAAGCCTATATTTCCGTGTTTTATTATGTTCCTCGCCTCGACCCGACCCAAAAATTCTGTAAACCGAAAGATTTGAGACCCCATTATCATAAAATCCTGGTCCACCACTATGTGTACCATTATGCTATCATTGATCTTCATCCGATTACTATTTACCTAATTCTCTTCACCGCAAATAAAATTAACTCAAAATATCATATACAACAAACACAATATATTGAAAATTTTGCTTTTATTTAAACACTAATTTACCTCTTTGCCTCCAAAAACTGTTACACCTCGACTGTCCACCATTTATGAAACGTTGCCAAGTTGTTTCACCCCAAGCAATGCTATTATTAGGCATCTATATAAGGACGTTATTTTGTCTGAATTTATATAATCAGATTAACGCTTCAAATTTTACGCAAAAGAACTTCCTAATATTTGAAATTACTATCATATTCAACTATATATTAGTTTTGTTAGACGCAAAATACTTGGTCAGTTACATGATTTATACATTTATCTAAGTTACATACCAAGGGTATATACAACGTTTTAAATATGACATATTTGTAGAAAAAGTTAAGTGTCATTTTAGTACATGCGGTTTGGCAACTACGCAACTTTAGCACATATTGTGTTATTTTGTGCAAATGGCTACTTCAGTTTCAAAAAACTTGTATTTTTAATACTTTCTTCTAACCCCGTCTATTTTTCCAGTTAAGTCCGGGATAATTTGGTAATTTCGTAATTTTCTTTGTTTTTTTTTTCTTTTAAACGCTTATTATAGCTTGTAAACCCTAAATTCCCAAATCAAAACGTCAAAATCTAAATCCTAAATCCCCAAATATCGTAAAAATTCAAACCCTATGATGATATGGAGAAAGGGATTGGGGATTTAGGATTTGGATTTTGATGTTGTGATTGTGGATTTGGGGTTTACAGCATATAAGTGTTTAAAAGAAAAGGAAAAAAACAACGAAAAAAACGAAGTTACCAAATTATCTCTAACTTAACCGAAAAATTAACGGGGTTAGAAAAAAAAGTACTAAAAATGCAAGTTTTATTAAAACTGAGATAGCCATTTGCACAAAATAACAAAATAGGTACTAAAGTTGCGCAATTGACCATCACATGTACTAAAATGACACTTAACTCTTTGTAAAAATTTCAATACACTTTATGATGATCCATTTATCTCTTCTATAGATATAGGGGACAAAAAAGATTAAACATAGGTAAAACCGTAAAACTGAAAAGGTGGTGTGGAGTTTGGCAGTCACACCAAGTCGGTTAATACGGATTTATCAACAAAAACATCCCCCCCCCCCCCTTTTTTAATTTACAGCGTCAAAATATAAAACGTTTGTGTAATATCGTAAGCTAGATTTGGCAGCTAAAGAATCAACACCCACTGATCCTGATTCTACTTCCATCAATCAGCACTTATTCTATTTTCACAACTGATTTATTGATTTGGTGGTGATCCTAGCCATCGCCATATGTTTCCCAGTCCTCCGGAGCCAAGAACTATATATGATCATAAGGCATACGCGAAGACATACTATTCAACAACGTATTAATCACTATATTCTTTATCCTTAAACTAATGAATGCATCACTCTAAAACTAAATAAGAACTAAAGAAGATTAATAACTCAAAAATAAATAAGTTAAGGAAAACTAGTTAAATAAGTTATATTCAGATTAAACATGACACAAGATTTCAAATATCAATATTTATAAATCGCTTTATTTAAAATACTTATTTTATATATTATATTATTTTATAATAATAAAAATGCATTAAGTAAACACCAAGGGTTAGAAGGGTTTGAGAGGACCTAAGACCATTCGTAGCCCAACGTTGTAGTTGGCGTTTTAGAGTATAACGCCGGGGTACACCCCCCCCCCCCCCGGCGTTTTGGGACTTTTTTTAAATGTTATACACAAAACGCTATAATTGGCACAAAAATCAAAAAAGTAATCGTTGGAGAGCCGTTGGATTTAAAAAAAATATATTATTATTTCCTATATATTAAACCATCTCAATCTCAATCAAAACTCATCAAACTTATAAAAAATCTCTTTCAACTCTATATTTCCTCACACAAAATTCACTATATAAATGGATCCTCCATCTATATATAAACGGTTTTTTCGGGCCCGACCAACAAGCCGACGACGACGCGGAGGAACAGGCGGTTACTTGTGCGATTATGCTCGCGACAACTTATATGATTTCTGTTACGAGTGCGATTAGCTCTCCACCACCCCCCGTTTCAAAACGAGCATATATCGAACGAGATCGTATCGAAGCCAACAACCGGTTGATGGCGGATTACTTCTGCGACTCGCCGAGATACAAGAACCCGAAGACCTTTAGGCGTCGCTTTCGGATGTCTAAAAATTTATTTATGCGCATCACCAATGATTTGGAGCGTGAGCTAGATTACTTTAAGCAAAAGCCGGACGGTCGAGGGATGCTAGGATTCACGGCTATTCGGAAGGTTACGCCAGCCGTACGCGTGCTCCCCTACGGAAACACGGCCGACATCAACGACGAGTATTTAAAGATGGCCGATAAAACAAATCGGGACACCTTGTAGTATTTTTGTTACGATATGTTTTGTTTTTTTTAAATAATTTTATCACTTGTTTACTTTAATCATTTATTTTGTAAAAGTTGTGTAAAATATAGGAATATTGAAACTATATGGACCACATTATCTGAGAGAGCCCAACTGTAACGATCTACAACGTTTTTACGAGGCACAAACAAGGGTGCATGGTTTCCCCGGCATGATAGTGAGTGTAGATTGCATGCATTGGGAATGGGCTAATTGTCCAACTGCATGGCGAGGTCAATTCACATGAGGTGACCAAAAGGGACCAACGGTCAGCCTTCAAGCGATTGCTTCATACGACCTTTGGATTTGGTCGGCATTCTTTGGTGTTCCCGGTTCTAACAATGACATAACTGTCTTAGAGCAGTCTCCTGTGATGGAGAGTTACATATCTGGGACCGTTCTCGTCGCTTCGTTTTGGGCTAACGATAACTTCTACCATCATGGGTACTATCTAGGTGATGGAATATATCCAGAGTATGCGATAATCGTTAAAACATTCAGAGACCCGATGGATGAAAAATGATAGTATTTTAAGAAAGTGCAAGAGTCTGCGAGAAATGATATTGAGAGGTGTTTTAGTGTTCTTCAACAACGATGACATTTTGTTAAAAATCCTTGTCGTCTATGGTCTTTAGAAAGAATGAAATGTGCTATGTATGCGTGTATCATAATGCATAACATGATCATCGAGGACGAGGGAAGAGCAATATGTCCAACTTTCATACCGGACCCAGATCCACCACGGACTCTGGCAAGTATGGAGCAAAGAATCGAAAACTCGGATTTCGTGCGGTCAAGAGAGATATATAACGCACTAAAGGAGGATTTGGTCCAACATTTTTGGATGTATCGGCCTTTGCCTGGTGAAAACGATGATCAAAACAAGGGCAATAATGAAAAAGATGATGAAGACGACGACGACGATGGAGAAGACAATGAAGACGAAGATGACGAGGACGAAGAGGGCGAAGACGACGAGAACGACGACGAAAGGTAGTTTTTTTTATTTTAGTGTAATATTTATTTAATAAAATATTATTGTTATTTGATTATTTTATTAAAAAAATTAAAAAAAAAAAACAAAAAGTGTAAAAATGATTGTGAGCCACGTGACGCATAACCCCTGGGGTGGAGAGTTATTACTACACCCTGTTTTTGTAAAATACCATAACTCTGACTGGACGCCACTTTACGTATAATGTCTGAGGATGAAGAGTTATGACTATTCATTATCTAAGTTCAAATCTTACATACGACAATAATTAAACGAACAATAATTAAGCGAAAATCGCCGTTCAAGAATAAAGTAAATAAAAACTTTAGATTAGAATATGTTAGCATATTAAGCCGGTCCGACAAGAAATTTGACCTTTTAAGTTTTATTAAGTTGACTTGGCCTAAACAAGACGAGTCCATAATTATTAGACACGTGTTATTCGTTGGTAATGAAAGTTGACGACCGGAAAAATTGGAAAATCAATAAACTTGTTTCACATTTAAATATTCCATAAAACCACCCTCCTTCGTAGTTCATTCATTGACCATTGCTCATCACTCATCACTCATCACTCATCACTCATCACTCATCATTCCTAGTTTCCTCCCAAACTGCCCAGACCACCATGAAACCTCGTCTAGACCCGAGCCCCTCCGTGTTCGTCATAACACTGGCTCTAGCCACCCTTATTCCTTTCCCAGCCATCCGGTGCCAGGATACTCTCATACGATTCATGTGGCCCGGCCCGGTGTGGAGGCAAAGAGTTCATGTGGCCGGCCGCAGCATTGCGGCCACCCAGGTTTTCAGCTAACCTGCCAATCTAACGTTCCTTTGCTCGTTTCAGATGCAGTAGACTATCGGGTCATTGGCACTGATACCAGTACACATACGATCACTATTGCTAGAAATGATCTGTGGGACACCATTTGCCCTCAAGATCTCCGCAACACCACCTACAACTCCACGCTTTTTAACGGCAATAACTTCAGCCAGGAAAATGTATCTCTGTTCTACGGATGCCGAGAAAATGTAACGCCACTGGTGACTGCTGCTTTTCGATTCCGCTGTGATGCGAATAGGACTGGCCAGAGTTCTGATAGTTATTTCTATCGAACCAGTGCAAATGTCTCCGAAACTGGTAATATCTTAGTGCAGTGCACCAGTTATATCACCGTACCAGTGGATCATGCTAATGCCAATGTTGCCTCAGAGGATGATTTGAGATCCGCCTTGCGGGCTGGTTTCAAGCTAGAGTGGTTTGCCAATAACGACGATTGTGATCAGTGTATTCGGTCTAATGGTCGATGTGGGTATAACTCAACTTCGCCAAAACTGTTTGCTTGCTACGAAAGTACGTGGAGGTAACTCAAATAATTGATTTTCTGATCTCCTATGTTCATATTTCGGTCAGATTGTGAAAACATTATCGTGATTTGTGGCCAGATGTAATTTCAGCTAACCTGCCAATCTAATGTTCGGGAGCTTGTTTAATCGGGCCCTAAATATGTAAATACTGATCATAGCAGTACACACATGGTCACTATTGATTAAACGATATATATGTACATATATACCTTTTGCCCTCAATATCTCCACGATACCACCTATCAATCCGCTTTTCAGCGACAATCATATATTACCAATCAACCCCATTTCTGGCCTTTTCCAACATCCTATTTAGAAGCAGTCAGTTTAATTATTTTTTATATTCACTAGGCACCTCTAATGCATCTTACGTCGATTAACTACGCGACTAACGCTGGCGTATGCATTTGATTACGTGTCCGACGCCATTAACGTGTCTGGTGCCGGGGCTACGTGTCTGATAGAATGCTTGGTTCCCGTTTTCTCATTAATCAATTCATTTATGACATGTCTCTGAAATCTGTTAGTTTCCGTTTCTGGGAATGCATCTGTTGCCGATTAACGCGTCAGGCGTTGATTAGGCATTTGGTAGATTATGGTCGTGATGATAAATTTCATTTTTTTTATTTTTTAAATTCTAATTACTTCGAAAAAATTTCACCAACGAAACAAACTCTCAAATTCTAATTCTTTTGATAGATTCCATTTCCTTTTAGAAAGTTTCAGTTCCAAATCCAATTCATTTGATTAATCCATGTTCCCTAAAAAAATCCGCAAACCGAATGCACCCGTAGAGTTACACGTATTTTCCATCTAACTACTCGAGTAACTTAAGGCAATATGAACAGATTCTGGAGAATTAGTTCTATTTTCCCAAGAGGGATCGGTCATTAATCAGCTTCAGTCATAAACTTTTTTGATTAATAGGTATGGATAACTATGAATCTAACCTTTTCATGAATTCTGTATCATTGCAGGGGATTCTATTAGTACAATGGGTATTATTGGTATGCATTTTACTCTCACTAGATACACTAAAATTTATTTTTCATTCATTGTTTCAATTTTCAAGAAACTAAGATTTGATTTTTTTTATCTTTGAATCCTAGTACTTGCAATCATGGGAGCAGTTGTTGCTGCTGTTGTTGTCATTGGATGTGGAATATGTGTTTGCCAAAAACTGAGAAAAAGGCGTGTGAATAAAAAACGTGTTCAGGTATTCCATAAAAAGAAGAGGTTATCAGTTAATCCAAATGGACGAAAAGCTACAAATGATCAAGTAGAAAAATTTTATAAGTAACTATGGAAATTTGGCACCAAAAATATACAAGTATTCGGAAATTAAGAAAATGACAAACTCATTCCTAGATAAGTTGGGACAATGAGGATATGGAAGTGTTTACAAAGGACAATTGCCTGACGAACGTCTAGTTGCAGTTAAGCTCTTGAGTGAAGCAACGGGAAATGGAGAAGATTTCATTAATGAAGTTGCCATCATTGGTAGAACTTCTCATGTCAACATAGTCACTCTTGTAGGTTTCTGCTTCGAGGGAAAGAAAAGAGCCCTGCTATATGAGTACATGCCAAATGGATCCTTGGATAAGTTTCTACGTGGTGACGGCTTTCATTTGGACTGGAGCATGTTGTTCCAGATAGCAAAAGGGATAGCAAGAGGTCTAGAGTACTTGCATAGAGGTTGTAACACAAGAATTGTGCACTTTGGCATAAAGCCTCACAACATTCTATTGGACGAAGAATTTGTCCCAAAAATATCTGATTTTGGGTTGGCTAAGTTGTGCAAGAGGAAAGAAAGTATTGTATCCGTAATGGGTGCGAGAGGTACTGCCGGATACATGGCCCCTGAAGTATTTTTCAACAGTCTTGGAGGTGCAACTCACAAATCCGATGTCTATAGTTATGGGATGATGGTTCTTGAAATGACGGGTGCACGTAAGCGCAATTACACTGGCATGACAAGCACAAGTGAAGCATACTTTCCAGATTGGATATACAAGCAAGTAGAAGTTGGAGGAGATTTAAGGGGCTATGGGGTGTCAACCAAAGACGAAGTGGAATTAGTTAGAAAGGTGATCATAGTGGGCCTTTGGTGCATTCAATCTAATCCATTATATCGGCCATCCATAAGTAAAGTTGTGGAGATGTTAGAAGGAGGCATTGAGTCATTGCAAGTTCCACCTAGACGCTTTGGGTCATCTCCTGCAAGGCCTTTCCAAGGCATTGGGTCCATCCAGAGTTCAAGCGATGAGCGAGTCTCAACGATGCAAGGAATAGTTTCTCTATCCAACTCTCTTGAAGCAAGGTTGTGAACTAGCACAACCTATTCTTAAGTTTTCTAGGACGACTTTCAAATTCAGTTGGAAAAGTTTTCTGTGACTCCCAAATTCCGTGGGAGAAAATTTTTATCATATATTGTGTATAATAGTCGAAAATTCAAATTAAAAGAACTGAAAACTTTGTAAGAAACAACAAACAAGGAGTAAGACTTTTACAAACATGAGCGGGTAGGGTTTTTTTTTCTAATTGGGTGTAAATATATTGTTTCTTGATAATCATTTATAGCATAGGTAGTTTTTCAGTTTAGTGAAAAATATATTGTTAACAGGTAAATTCAAAGATTGACTTCTTGAATGGTCTACTTCTTACGATATCCTTTTAAGTTAAATTGTAGCCTATATGACCTATTAGCTCACTTTGTCCAAAATATAAGGTCGCATGGGTTCACTCTAAATCATTGATGGAAATGACATGGGCAACAACAAACGAAAACCTATCTTGATAACCGTTTTAGCATAAAGGACCTTGGTACCTTGAAATACTTTCTAGGGATTAAGGTTGCCCGGACACAAGACGGCTTAGTTTTGATCCAAATAAAATACACCATTGACATTCTGGAAGATTGTGGCATGCTAGGGTGTAGACCGAGCCCTTTTCCTGTGAAGCCAAATTTAAAGTTGGGAAAGTATGATGAAGAACCCCGAGTTGCTGCTCACCAATACCGAAGACTAGTTGGCCGCTTACTATACCTTCAAGCTACACGGCCGGATATTGCCTACTCGGTCAACGTTCTGAGTCAATTTGTTGGTGATCCAAGACAAACTAACATGGAGCCCCACTACCCGAGTGTTGCGCTATCTCAAAAGTACTACAGGCCAAGGTATTCTTCTTCCAAAGAATGTTGGAACCAATCTTGTTGCTTATTGTGACTCGGATTGGCTTGGGTGTCCTTTCACTGGGAGGTCCAGAATTGGTTTTGTTCTTTTGCTAGGAGGAGGATTAATCTCTTGGAAATCGAAGAAACAAAGTGTTGTTTCCCGTTCATCGGCTGAGGCGAATATCGGGCCATGGCATCCATGGTTAGTGAAGTTTTATGGTTGAGATGGCTTCTAACTGAACTAGGCATTCCTCAAAATGACCCGACCACATTGTTTTGTGATAACCTCGCCGTTCATCATATCTCCAACAATCCCGTGTTTCACGAAAGGACAAAACATGTTGAGATGGATTGTTATTTCGTAAAAGAAAGAGTGGAATCTAAAGAAGTTAAACCTATTCATATTCACACAAAAATGCAAGTTGCCGACCTTATAACAAAAGCACTTGGCACACATCAATTTCGTATGTTACTTGACAAGTTGGGCGATTGTGACTTCCATGCTCCAACTTGAAGGGGGTATAAGATTTATTATAATTTTCCTTCATTTCCTTTTTTCTTAATTACTATTATTTCCTTTTTTACCTACAGCAATTGCGTTGTTTTATTATAGATTCCAACTTGCATAAGAAATATAACTTACTATACTTGTAAAGCCCCGGTCTCGGTGCCCTACACTGTCGTTGGATTTAATCATAAACACACTTCTAAATATCAGAGTTAATTAAAACTTTTCACGGAATTATAAACTTCAAACATATATTAAAAAATCATTCAAATCTTTCCAAATTAAACATCCTTTGTTTTTCAAAATAAACATAAACATAATAACATCATAACATTATCCTTGAGATGCCAGTATCTTCGTTCCAACCCCATGTGTCCTTATCAAGCGAGATGCCACAACCTATTCACCTGCATGCATACTAAAAATCAGTTACGCTGAGTGAGTTCTAGTTAATCAGGCAACATAAATTACATTCACATGTTTACATAAATATGTATCCGAAGATACATACCTTCATCTTTCCTTACATACTTACATACATACGTACTTTCATTCTTTCTTTCATACTTACATACATACATACTTTCATTCTTACATATACATTTTAAAGAGCATTCTGCCCTGTAACCTTCGCAGATATTGTTAGTGCATGTTCCCTACATTCGCATATATTATTAGGGTATATTCCCTACATTCACAGATATTATTAAGGTCTGTTCCCTACATTCGCAGATATTATTAGGGTCTGTTCCCTACAATCGCAGATACTATTAGGGCTTGTTCTCTACATTCGCAGATATTATTAGGGCATGTTCTCTTTTTTAACCATACCTTCCAACTGTCCTATAACCATATATACCTTTCTTTATATAATCATACTTTCATACATACTCATTTCTTTACGTACTTTCATACATACATATTATATCATATTAGACACACTACACATTTCTTTCCCTGATAGTACGTGCAATATTCGAAGATCATTCACGCACCGACAAGCATTCATTCATAACATATTTTCACATCAATCTTCATGGCATACAATTACCGTTTAAGGTAAGTGTATTAACATTCACATTGAGTATGCACACAACCCCAAAAACATAACAAGGAAGTGGGGCTAGAAACTCACCTGAGCCCGGTTCCTTTCCGAGTTAATGGTAACTCTTCTCTTTAACTAGACGCGGCTAACAGTATAACAATTACACGTATCAATTAACTACTTCTAACTATATCATACTTCTAAGTTATGATAACCCTAGCTACGGGGGTCCGGGGGCAGCGCCCCTGGAAGTGGGGACTAGGGGCGGCATCCCCTAGCAGGGTCCAAGGGGCAGAGCCCCTGGCTGGGGTCGAATGGTCCTTTACTAAAATTTCCATTAAAGGTCCTTTACTAAAATTTCATTAGAATTCTTAAATGATTATTTTATTCACTATCCCATTCGTTATATCGAATGGTCTCTGGTTAAGTCTCATTCGCTATCTCATTCGTTATGACGAATGACTTCATTCGTTATAACAAATGGCCTGATTCGTGCCTTAACGAGACGTTAGAATGAGTAACGAATGAATAAGTCCATTCGTGATATCCTTGAGACGAATTTAAGGCTTATTCGTTACGGAAGCACACGAATGTATCTTTAACGAATGGGTTGATTCGCTATCTGAAGATAACGAATGAATGGGTAACGAATGAATAAGTTCATTCGTGACTTCTGTAGGACGAATGGAAGGCTCATTCGTCACCAGATCATGCGAATGTACCTTATTCGCTATGACTGCTTAACGAATGATCAACCATTCGTTAATAATAACGAATGGATATCTGAAATCATCGATTCATTGACTCAAGGGTCAAAGTCAAAATCACCACAAACACCAAAACAGTTAACATACTCCAGATCTCCGATAAACCCTCAAATCTTGATGAAATAACACAAAATTGGTGTCATTGAACTCGTAATCACAGCGCCAACAAACCCCAATCAACAATAATCTAAATTTTGTGTTTTAAATGGTGCGTTTGATCAATATATGAAACCGGTTCTTTATACTACTGATTAAACTATCAAACGTTAACGAACTTCAACGAGAATCATTTCCTTTTATTCGTTTTTACCATTTATGTACAGATCTAGGAATATTAAGCGAGCCGAACAATTTTTCATTATAGAACGTACCTTAAACGAATCGGGTTACAAACGCGATTTAGTCTTGATGTCGGTTTTGGTTCGTTACGATGATCTAACACTAACAAGCTCGGGTTTTTACCTTCAGATCTTGGTTCGGGATATATGAGGGTGTTTGTGTGTGTTTTTAAAGGTGTAGGCTATGGTGTAGAGGTGGATAAAAATAAAAGGATTAGGGTTTAAGGGGTATTTATACTCTCTTAAGCCCATGGACCTAAGGACCATTCCATCCCTTATTCCATATTTTAATGTCCAAGTCCACTCTCTAATAGTTTATTTATCTAAACTGATACACGACACGTTAATAGCAAACGAAATTTCCTTTATTAATATTGTCGAAAGTAGGATGTTGCAATACTATTAAAGCATTACAATGTGTACACATGGCATCATTCTAGGGTGTCCACCTCAATGCCATGTCATTGTCAAGTCACATGTTTCCTTTCCTATTAATGTCAAATTATCTCATTCACATTATATAAACCTTAAGATTGGAAACCCTATTAATCATTTTAATCTCTCTCTCTCTCTCTCTCTCTCTACCTCCACCATCGCATATTCCGGTAAGGGAGACTATTTCAGTAAGTGAGATTAATCATTTTCCGGTAAGGTTTTATTTGATACTCTAATGGCTTATTATCATATTATTCATTATTTTATTGACAATTCTTTTTTTTTCCGTTTTTGTTTGTATTGATTTTAACTATTATATGATTTTCTTATAATCTCTTTAGGTTCTATATCAAAATCCAAGATTGAATAGAGATGTTGAACTATTTCGGTTTTCTGATAAGGTTTTATTTGATACTTTAATGGTAGATTATCATATTATTCATTATTTCATTGTCAATTCATTTTCTTTGTCATTATTTCATATTATTCATTATTTCCGGCTATTGGTAATTATTTTGGTTATACTATATAAAATTAATTTTACATTTGTTCACATTATTGGTGTTTATTCCGGTTACTAACCAAAATTTTGTTTACTCCAAATAATATATTGTTAATTTTATCAAAACAATTCTATATTAATACAATTTACCTTATATCATAATAATATTACAAAAAATAAAACGATTTGAATATTAATGTTTTCTAAAATATTTATAAAATAAATTGATTTGACTATATTAATGATTTTCATGACAGTTATATAATTAATTGATTTGATATTAATGTTTTCCAAAAAAAACTTATAAATATAACTTATTTGACTATGTTAATGTTTTCCAAAACACTTATAAATTTAACAGATTTGACTACGTTAATGCTTTTCAAAACACCCAAGTTATTTATTTATAATTATAGAGTAACAGAAGGCGAATTAAATCATCTATTACTAATTATGGTTAATATTATTTCTTTAACGTTCAATATGATTTTGTTCTTAGTATTCCCGTGACTTTAGTTTACTTTTGAGGCGTTGCCATTCATGATATATTGTGTTTGTAAACTATTAAATTGGTTTGTTGAACTTAAGACCACTTTAACAGATAAACAACGTCAAAAATACCATTTTAGTTAAAGTAACCGGTCAAGTTCATCATTTTTTACTTATCCGGTCATGATTAACATTTTTAGTAAACATGTCAGGATTACCATTTTTATATTGAAATTTGACTTTAGTTTCAATTACTATTTGAATATACTTTTTGAATTGTATATTTGCTAACAATGTAATTTTATAATAAAATGTGTATTTATTTATTTCAGTTTCTATATATTTTTATGCTTAAATTTCAAATGAAGATAGTTATTATAACAATCTTCTATTTGAAATTTAAATTAATTAATATTTAATTTAATTTACATAATCATTTTAATTACTTTAAATCTCAGCCAACATTATTTGACCAATCTCAACGGAATTTAAAAACTTTTCATATTTTTCAATGTCAACAAACTTTCTATTTGTTTATATTTGACCAATTTTAATTACAATTAAATGTTAAAATTAATGTATAAAAATAAACCCCTCAACTAAAAATTTCAATCATCTGTTCGAAATCCAAGTTAACATACTCATTTAATGTTATCAAAAATAGAATAAGTTGTTTCTCAAACATGAAATTTGAAATTAATCATTTCAAATTTATATTTAAATTTCAAATTTTAAATAGTCACTATAACTGCTTAATTTATGGTTAATAATCATAACATATTTAAATCCGATTAAATACATAATTTTACAAATTAAATACAAACCTTTAAAGCTTTCCATAGTATTCAATTTCAACAAACTTTTCATTTTCTTATATTTGACCATTTTAATTATACCTAAATGTCAAAATTAATGTATAAAATAAGCCTCCGATTATAACATTTCAAGTATCAAAAACCTTTACATGATTTTTTTGAAATTGACTAATTAAGCAACTTTTTTTATATTTTGTAACTATGTCAAAATTATTTAGTACAATTAGTATACAACTATATTGTTTTGATTTTTTTTTTATTCATAAAATGGAATCATGACCTTAGATTTTATATATCTAACTACATATTTAATGTCTATAAAACAAAACTTAAATTATAAATTCATTTATTATAACTTGTACATTTATTTATTACGGTTTTTGTATAATTATATGCTTTTGTTCATATCATGTATGTATGTGTGAACTCCATTCCAAATTATATTAAGAAATACTATAATTCTAATTTGTCAATTAATAATCATATAATCTAATTGTAGTCGTATCACAATCTCAGCAAACATTATTTGACCAATTCTTTACAAAATTAAAATATTTTTATACTTTCCAATCTTAGGAAACTTTCCATTTTTTATTTGACCAATTTATCAATTTTATAATTATGTTTACATTTCAAGATGAATGCCTAAAATAAATCCCACATATTTTTTATAACCGATTGTAGATCATATTTTTGATATTCCAAATAAGTTCCATATTATAAAATATATATGCTGGTTTATTTTGTTTTTTAGGTTGTGAAGCAAAATGACTTTCTTTTGGTGGTATGTTGAAGAAGTTGATGATGGGCTAATATGATTACAACATGTTTATGTCTTCGTTTTTTTTTTTTTTTGTTTTTTTAGGTATATTAAGTTTGTTTGTTGTTGTATCTTATTTTGTTTTAATAAAAACAATAATGTAATACCTTCTAATGAATGTAAAATTATTTGTTCTTATAAATATTACACTAACAATTCATTATTATTATTATTATTATTATAATTATTATCGCTATATATATATTTATATACAATTTTCACGCGTATGATACACAGGTTACTAGCCATTGAAAGATATTGAATTTTACATTATTGTTTGAATCTTCGTCTCCAATTCTTCCTACGTTATAGAAATACATTTTTTAATATGTGACAATATTTTGTTCTAAAAATCATTTTTATATACATAAAATGTATAATAATATCGGTATGAATGTTTTGTTTTAAAATAAATCAAACACCAAGGTTTGGTTTGTAAATTATAATTTATAATTAATAGTGTATGACTATAGTCAAAACTTATTATAAAGTCATAAATTAAAATCATTATATAATATAACTCAATTTACGTATTACATGTAATATTTTTTTTTTTACTTTTATTATAACTTTCATCTTGTGTAACACGGCCTTTCATTATTGAACATGCTATTATTTTAATGGTATATTTAATTTGGATGATATTGTTTTTTAAAATTTTTAGGTGGTGAGGCAAAATGAGTTTTTTTTGTTAGAATATTTAATGAAGTTGATGGTGGTTTAATATGAAAGAACATATTTAGGTCTTTTGTTGATGAATTTTGGAGGTTTAGGGGCTATTTGTTTTTGAAGACAAAAATTGTTTGCAATCTGATTTCTTTTGATTTAATGCCTGCAACTGAATATGTGGTTTGAACGTCTGCAATATGAAAATATAATACTTATAAACTGGATATCGTTAGCATAAGCTGAAAGTTAATTACCTATCATATATATTACATTAGATAAAAGTCATTTAACGTTTGTAAACTGCTAAAATAATTGGTAGTGGTGTACGATCTATGGAAGTGGGTGGTGGTAGACAATTGTGGTAGGCGGTGAGCCGTGGGTGGTGGTCATGGACGGTTGTGGTGGTGGGTGGTGGATGGTTGTGGCGAGGTGGTGGTGGTGGCGGACGGTGGGTGGTGGTGGTGGTGGCGATGGACGGTGGGTGGTGGTGGTGGTAGTGGATGGTGGTTGTGGCAGGCGGGGGGTGGTGGTGGTGATGGACGGTGGTGGTGGTGGGTTGTTGACGATGGTGGTGGTGGTGGTGAGTGGTTGACGGTGGTGGTGGCGGACGGTGGGTGGTGGTGGTGGTGGCGGCGGACGGTGGGTGGTGGTGGCGGTGGACGATGGTGGTGGGTGGTGGTGGCGGCGGACGGTGGATGGTGGTGGTGGCGGCGGACGGTGGATGGTGGTGGTGTTGGACATTGGGTGTTGGTATGATGTTAAAAAGTGTGAAGATGGTGATATTAGCTTATTTTTTAATATCATAAAAGTGGTTTTCAGATTTTTTTTTTTTTTTTAAAACAAATAATTTTCAAGAGCTTATGTTTGCACATCCGCAGACATAGGCTCCTTGCAGACCTTATAAGCAAAAACAAACACAACCTTAGTGCACACTAACTTATTGTAACTTAAAATTTTTATATCTAGACATTGTAAATGGTTAACGTTTTGGTCCGAAAGTTGAAGAAGTTTTGTGTTGCTTGAATTTTTTGTTTAAATTTATTATGGTTGTTGACATGTTTTTCCACCCGTATTTAAAACGGACATATACCTTAGTTATCATAAATATTACTGAACCATTGGTTTTTTCAAGTTCTCCCCTAGGCAGTGCAATTGTTAGGTATCTATATAAGGAAATCATTTGGTCGGATTTTATAAGATCAAAATAACATTTCGAATTTCACTAAAGAGAACTTCCCATTATTTGAAACTAATATCACATTCGACTATTAATTTTGTTAGAAGCAAAATACTTAATGAGTTACATACATGATTTAGAACTTCCTAATCTAGTAATCTGCTGTACTTAAACTTTTTTCCGAAGGATGAAAAGTATTTAAATTATCTATTTGTATGCAATGTTTTAAATATGACATATTTGTAGAAATTTCAATACACTTTACGATGTAGCGTCTCTCCTCTATAGGAAACCAAAATGATTAAACATAGGTTAATCTGAAAAGGTCAGGTGCAGATTTTGGCAATCACACCAAGTCGGTCGATACAAATTTATCAACATAAACACCCCTTTTTTAAAGCTTTAACAATTTAAAACGTTTATGTTATATCGTGAGCTAGATTTGGCAGATAAAGAATTAACGCACACTCATACTGATCTTACTTCCATCAATCAGCTAAAGAATCAACGCCCATTGCCATATGATTCTCAGACCCTATTCCTCCAGAGACAAGAACCTTGATCATACAACATGCGTGTAAACTATTCAACAGCGTATTAATCACTATATTATTTATCCATTAACTAACGAGTGTGTAAGTTGTCATCATTTCAATCACTGAAATTAGTGAAATCTAGAAATCGGTCTTATTTCATTTCTAAAACTAAAAAAAGAATATTATTAACTCTATAAATAAGTTAAGAAAAACTAGTTAAATACGTCATTCAAATTAAACATGACAAAATATTTCAAATATCAAAATTTATAAATTGTTTTATTTAAAATACTTATTCTATTATAATGATAAGAATGCATTAAGTAAACATCTTGGGTCAAGGTCAGAAGGGTTTGAGAGGCCTGAGTTTGAATCCACTGTCAACAATAATTAAAGGAAATTCACGGTTAAAACTAAAAATAAAGTAAATAAAAACTTAAAAATAAATTAGAAAATACTAACATATTAAGTCAATCCGACGAGAACTTTGACTTTTAAGTTTTATTACGTTGGCCGGGCCTAAATAAGGCGAGTAGATAATTTTTAAATACGTGTTATTCGTTGGTAATGAAAGTTGACGACTGGACAAAATGAAAAATCAACAGACTTGTTCACATTTTATTATTCCATAAACCACCCTCCTCCGTATTTCATTCATTGACCATTGTTCATCATCATTCCTAGTTTCCTCCCAAACAGCCCGAACCATAATGAGACCCCGTCTAGACCCGAGCCGCCCCATTGTCGCCATAACACTGGCTCTAGTTCTAGCCACCCTCATTCATTTCCCAACCTTCCAGTGCCAGGAAACTCCATCATACGAGTCATGTGGCCCGGCCCGGTGTGCAAGCGAAGACTTTCAGTATCCCTTTTGGGGATTTGGGCGGCCAGAATACTATGGGCACCCAAGTTTTCAGCTAACTTGCGAATCTAATGTTCCTGTGCTCCGTTTAGACTCAATAAACTATCGGGTCCTAGACACCGATAGCATTACACGTAGGATGACTATCGCTAGAAATGATCTATGGGTAAACAGTTGCCCTCGATACTTTGGCAACACCACCTACGACTCCACCCTTTATAACGGCAATAATTTCGGCCAGGAGAATGTATCCCTCTACTACGGATGCCAAGAAAATATACCCGTACCTATGACTGCTGTTTTCCGATTTCGTTGTGATGCGAATGGGACCGGCCCTAGTGATAGTTATTTCTACAGAACCAGTTTGGTGGTCACTCAAGTCTCAGATCTCTTGGTGCAATGCACCAATTCTATTACTGTACCAGTGGAGGGATCTTCTGCTAATGTTGCTTCAGAGAGTGATTTGAGATCAGCTTTGCGAGCTGGTTTTAAGCTAGAGTGGTTCGCCAATAACGACGAGTGTGATAACTGTATTCGGTCTAATGGTCGATGTGGGACGAACTCAACTGGACCTGTTTGCTACCATCGTGTAGGAGGTAAGTGATTTTCTGTTCTTGTGGATTCATGTTTTGGTCAGATTGTGAACATATTCATCATATGCCTATTCTCGAGATGGCATCCTAAGACCATGCATAGTCGGGTGTTTCCTCACCCCATGGAGCCCCCAAAGAGTCAGGAACACCCCCCGGGGGCATTTCCCACAAGCGCCGGGTGGGGGATGTTGGTTTTGATTGGTGGATTGGTTTATTTTATTATTTTTAATCAATAATAATAATATTAATAATAAATAGATAATAATTAGTACGGGTTCCATCTGTTACACCCACTTTAGCAATAAAACCCCTATGGTGACGTGGCGCCACATGACACCTAACGCCCCCATAGGAGCTCCGTCAACTAGACATGCTCTAATAGAGTCAACTCCTAGTTAATTAAATGCACCAGTATTTGGCAAATTAGTTGTTTAAAATTGACAAAAACTCAACTATCGCTAAACCCACTTAATCTTAATAGATATGCTTTTTTTTAATGGGCAGTTTTATTGCATAAAACAAATCTAGACTAGCAAGATACGAGGCAATTAGAATACTACATTCACATCCATTTACATACACACCAAATTACAACAAGAGCTTAAACCGAAAAAGCACACCATTTTTACCAATCCACCGCAACAAGTAATTTCTTCCTATTTTTCACCCAAAGAAAATTAAGTCTTCTCACATCCTCCTTGATTCTATTGATCGAGACTCTTGTATTATTAACAGTTGACTCGTTTCTGGCATTTCATAAGCACCAGCATACCATGAGAATTACCGAATGAATAGCTTTCTGTTTTTTTTGTCTTGGTCTCCAAATAGTGAGGTGGATGTTGAAGAGGTCTCGGACTTCGAAAGCCTACACCTGGAATATTTTACACCAACTACTAATGAATTGTCATATGACGGTGCGACATAGCATGATTTAGAATATGTTCCGCCGATTCTTTTTTCTCCTTCACATAGAGGCACTATTTGATCTCATCAACCACCTTCTTTTTAAAGAGCGCATTTCGTAGTAGCTATTCTTCCCATTCCGGCCTTCCGTCCGAAGAAATTCACTTTTGAAGGAACCCACTTATTCCACTCCATGGCAAAAACCAGTTGAGGATTCGTGCTAGTTCGGCGTTGTTTTTGACAAGATTTCTTGGTGAAATAGCTATCACCCTCTAAGCTCCATACGCACCTGTCATCGATTGTATCCAAAGTGCACCCGGGTATTAATTCTAAAATCCTCCAAAGTTCTTGTACTTCCACAAGAGTGGAAGGTTCCATTGTCCACGGCCAAGCCCAACCCTCAACAGATGACCTGACCCATTCACAGTTTTTGTAACACCCTTGGCAAATACAACATCGTCCCATTCTTAGGCAAATCCCACATTGGCCGTGGACAAGAGAGATCCTTGGTTTATAAGTAAATGTCATGCCTCTTCAATCACCAACGCGTTTTGGGCTTAGTTAGCTGTGGAGCACATGAAAACTCCACGGTTAAGCGTGCTTTGGGGGAAGTAGTACTAGGATGGGTGGCCTCCTGGAAGTCTCCATCTGGGCAACCAAAAACAAATCCGTGAGCTCTTCGTGGGCAGAGCGGACAATATTGGTGGTGCGAGGGGCCGGATGTTACGGGATCTGTCATACCCCAACCTACGACGGAAATGCCGGGGCATTACTGATTGCACAGTAGCTCGTAAGACACTATTAATAATAAAGTGACATTATCTAATTAATTAAATTAAATAATTCAAGTACATCACATAATTTCAAAAGAAACATTATCCAACAAAATTCAAATATAAACTAAATAAAGATAATTATCCGTTAATATCCTAAAGGTATCCAACTCCAAGATGGTAACCTGCAACATGTATGAAAATAATTTTATCAACACAAGGTTGGTGAGCAACATCACAATTTAATATATATAATAATAAAAACCAATTCTTATGCGAAAACGTAACTACAACAATTAAATTGCAACAATACAAATAAAAATCTGTTCATCATGACACTAGATCAAGCTACTAAGATGGCATAAGATCTTACTAATGAGGATGAGGTCAACAACAATAAAACAGTAAACAAATAAGCACCTTACATGTTAACAATTAATTAAGTAATACACGAAACGCATATATTAGAATTGTATTTGAGGATGTGAAATAATATCATTGAGATTTATACAATACATGTTGTCCCAAAAATAATAAAAACAAAAAGGGGATGTGATTTACTCACCTTACAAATTGGCGAGTGAAAGGAAATAAGAATATTAAAGAAACCGACTTAAGTGAGCTGACCAAACCGAACTTGATGATTTCCTAAAAATTAGCTAAATATTCCAAAGTTAAAATAAAACCAAAACGAACCAAAATTAATAATAAAATCAGATTTTAAACTTAAAATTAAAGAAAACGAACTTTAAACGAGTGTTCGGTTCGTAGTCGGTCCGAATGTCGTTATGAGGTCGAATCCGGATCCAACACGTCCAAAACTTAATTATAAACATAGGTTATTGAAAAGTCAGAAGCTAATTCGGGTCAATTCTTAATGTAATTGAAAAGCCCCAAAATTAGTTTCCAGCATAAACCCTAGATTGATTTTGATTAAATCGAACACTAAATCCCTCAATTCTTTTGAAATTGATTGAGGGCTTTCATTCTAGGGTTCATAACAATTCATAAAAATACGAACTTACCCGACAATTGATAAAAACTATGGATGGATTAAGAACTAGACTCGTTTGACCTTGAAAGTCAAACTTGAAGAACACTTGGAGAAATATCTTAAATTCGGGAATATGGAGAGAGTTTATGAGTTTAGGTGCAAGTTATGAACGAACTATAGGTCTTGTTTATATAGGAAACGAATCTAGGTCGTGTTTATCACAAGTTAAGAGATAAACCCATCTTTGAACTTCAAATAAATGAGATAAAACACAATTTAGAGATAAAACTTGAATAATTCGGGATAAATATTGATGTTTTAGGATAGGAATTCATCTAGTAATATTCTAGAAAATTTAATTTGAATTATAATGATAATAGGATGAAGATTAAGCACTAAACGAGCTGAAAATCGAGTTAAACGAGCTTAAACGAGCAGAAACGAACTGCTGCAGCTGCTGACTGAACCAGCAGTTTCAATTTTGACAAAAATGGTCCCTGCAGTTTATAGTTTTGATTGTTGACAATAACAGTCCCTGCAGTTTGGATAAGTTGTAACTAAATGCTAAAACTTGGTACTTAAAACACATAAACGAGTTGTAACTGAAGTAATATATGACAAATAAATGAAATGAACTTTTATTAATAAATTCAAGACCCGAGTTGTAGTACGGGTCGGGTACAATGAAAACAAAAATAACTAATGTTATAGTTTTGTCTCTTATAGAACATCTTTTATTATATTCCTAGTTGAAAATATTCAGAAATTTAACACACGGAAAGGTATCTATCCCCCAACCATGTATCAATCCAAAGCATTATGTTTCTTTCGTTTCCAACTTCCCTTGATCAACTCACAGGTTTGGGAACGTTTTTTTCCCAAACGAAATCGCAATCGACCCAAATCGCTATGAAATCGCGAATTGATTTTGCTGGTTCGTCGTCCCAAATCGATGATGAACATGACTCCAATTGACTGGTTCGTTGTTCCAAATGAATGGTGAAAAACGATTTCAATTCAATGGAATGTCGATTCAAATTTAGGTTAAAGCAGATCAGATGGATTTGGCATTCTATTTAACCGATTCAATGATTCCAATCAATTTAGGCGGATAATTAGGCAACTTCCCCTGGTTTCCCCACTTTTTTAGGTATTATTTAAAAGGTTTCCACAATCAATTAATTGAGCAGTTTATATAATAATATAAATATATATATATATATCAATTAATTAGTAATTTATAGTATAAAATATAATCAGTAAGCTGGTAATTTCCAGAATTTAAAAAACGACCAATAGTTAATAATATAGAACTATTAAGTTTCCGTTTCCTGTGCTTTGTTCTTGATTAGAGTTTGTATTTTGAAATTTGGTCATCTTTATTTAGTGTTATGGTGATATATATATTTATTTAATTTTGTAAATTCTGTTTTAAATTGGGAACATCGAACCGAACTCTATGGTACAGCGTAACGGTTCGTACCGAAATGAGCCTACCCCTACGTACCGAATACGCCCCACTAGCGAATCGCGTTCCCGTTCCTTGTTCCCCTACCGGAGCGAACCGCGATCCATGTGACTATGATCCCGACTAGCCTTTCTGGTTTTGTTTTAAAGTGAAACCACTATTTGGCTAATAAGCATAGGTTAGTATCCTTTAACGAACGGAGACCAAGACCACCTTGCTCTTTGTCTACCACCACTCATTTCCAATTTACCTTTCTGTTTTCCTCGGTGCTTCCCCAAAGAAAATCACTTCTTATTCGTTCTGGTCGTTCAATAATCCGAGTTGGGGATTAAATCATCGGTAGATGCCTAACGGACGCTGGACATGTTAACCGGCGTCTAACACATAACCACCTCCTTGCATGTTATTCGACATCAGACATGTTAGCTGACGTCATACTCCGCACGCGTTAATCAACTTCAGACTCCGGACGCGTTAACCGGCGTCAGAAGTGTAATCGACGCCGAACACGCTAATTGACGCCGGAAGCGTTAACACGCTAACATGCTATCAATTTTGTGATAAATTTCAATTACTTCGAAAACATTTCACAAACCAAGCGCACTCTCAAATTCAAATTCCGTTAATAGATTCCATTTCTTTTAAATTCCAATTCCGTGTGGAAAAATTCAATTTCATTTCCAAATCCAATCCATTTGATTAATTCTAATTCCCTAGAAAAATAAACAAACCGAAAGCACCGAGTTACATATTTTTTCCATCCACAGAGTTACAAATATATATTTTCCATCTAACTACTCGAGTAACTTAAAGCAATAGGTTCCGGAGAATTGTAACTTAAAGCAATAGGTTCTGGGGAATTGTAACTTAAAGCAATAGATTCTGGAGAATTAGTTCTATTTTCCCAAGAGGGATGGATAGCTCACTCATAAGCCTCAGTCAGTCACAAATAAACGTTAAGTTTCAATGTATAGGTATGGATAATTGTTAATCTAAGTATCTAACCTTCTCGTGAATTCTGTATAATTGCAGGGAATTCAAAGAGAAGTTCTGTGGGTATAGGTATGCATTTTACGCTCACTAAATAACTAAAGTTTCTTCGGCACTCATTGTTTCAAGAAACTAAGATTTTACATATTTTTTTTTGGAATCCTAGTACTTGCAATCGTTGGAGCAGTTATTGTTGTTGTTATCATTGGAGGTGGAATATTTGTTTGCCGCCAACAGAGAAAAAGGCGCGTGACTAAAGAACACGTCCTAGCATTCCATGAGAAGAAGAGGTTACCGGTAACCCCAAATGAACAAACAGTTGCAGATGATCAAGTAGAAATATTCATAAGGAACTATGGTAGTTTGGCACCAAAAATATACAAGTATTCAAAAGTCAAGAAAATGACAAACTCGTTCCTAGAGAAGCTGGGAAAAGGAGGATATGGAAGTGTTTACAAAGGACAATTGCCTGATGGGCGTCTAGTTGCAGTTAAGCTCTTGAGTGAAACAACGGGAAAAGGAGAAGATTTCATTAATGAAGTTTCCAGCATCGGTAGAACTTCTCATGTCAACATAGTCACTCTTTTAGGTTTCTGCTTCGAGGGAAAGAAAAGAGCCATGTTATATGAGTACATGCCAAATGGATCTTTGGATAAGTTTCTACGTGGTGACGACTTTCATTTGGATTGGAACACATTGTTCCAAATAGCAAAAGGGATAGCAAGAGGTCTAGAATACTTGCACAGAGGTTGCAACACAAGAATTGTGCACTTTGACATAAAGCCTCACAACATTCTATTGGACGAAGAATTTGTCCCAAAAATATCTGATTTTGGGTTGGCTAAGTTGTGCAAGACGAAAGAAAGTATTGTATCCGTAATGGGTGCCAGAGGTACTGCCGGATACATGGCCCCTGAAGTCTTTTTCAGGATTCTTGGAGGTGCGTCTCACAAATCTGATGTGTATAGCTATGGGATGATGGTTCTTGAAATGACCGGTGCACGTAAGCGCAATAACACTGGCGCAACATGTGCAAGTGAAGCATATTTTCCAGATAAGCAAGTAGAAGTTGGAGGTGATTTAGGAGACTATGGAGTGACAACCGAAGAGGGAGAGGAATTAGCTAGAAAGATGATGTTGGTGGGCCTTTGGTGCATTCAGTCTAATCCATCAGATCGACCATCTATAAGTAAAGTTGTGGAGATGTTAGAAGGAGGCATTGAGTCATTGCAAGTTCCACCTAGACGCTTTGAGTCATCTCCCCCGAGGCCTTTCCAAGACACTGGCTCCATCCAGAGTTCAAGCGATGAGCGAGGCTCAACGATGCAAGGAATAGTTTCTCTACCCAACTCTCATGAAGCAAGCTAGTGAACTAGCACAACCTACTCTTAAGTTTTGTGGGACGACTTTCAAATTTAATTGGAAAAGTTTCATGACTCGCAAATTTTGTTGGAGAAGATTTTTTTAACAATTATTGTGTATAATAAGGGAAAATTTAAATAAAAAGAACTGAAAACTTATAAGAAACAACAAACAAGGAGAAACACTTTTACAAAAATGATCAGTTAATCAATATGATTAAGATATGCTTCAATTCGATTACACAGAAACTTGCTAATGCCTACAGTTTAATAACCAGAATTTCTTTCCCTGTCTAACCACATTAGTTCAGAATTTGACGTTGTTTTCAAGTTTATTTTCAAGTGATCTGTGATTCCAATACTATAAAGCAAAATTGATATACCAAATCTGCAACTCGAATCCCTGGATATGATGAATTTAGGGACGTAGGGCTTCTATAAGGTTGACTTATAGACAAAACGTAGAGGAACTTATTTGGAGGTCATTTTAGACTCTAATGTTTGTATTGTGTTGGCTTCTAGCTCCTTGAATCTTGTTTCTTTGTTTTTATAATATTTGTCGTAAACTAACTTATAATATAACATGCAATTAATCAATTAATTTTATTTCCATTTGAGGTCATGTTTAACACGACAGTTCTTGTGTTTATCGGGTATCTGATTAACATTGGTTCATATCATCCGACCTTTTTCGGTTTATGTTTTAGTATAAGGACACAACATCGGATCAGATTCACTTTAAAAAAAAAGTTAACTCGATACACATGGACAAGCTTTCAGTATGTGATCCCCCTTCTCAAATGAGTTAAGGAGTACGATCTTGTCTCCAACAAATCAGGGTTGTGCCACTTGCGTTATCCATATTAGCTCACTTTGTCCCAGATATGAACCCACATGGGTTCACTCTTAGGGTGTGTTTGGTAGCCTCTTAATGTTCCCATTAAGAGGTTACCTCTTAATCATTCTGAGTTAAGAGTGTTTGGTTCATTAAAAAAACATTTGAATGACTGAATGGGTCTCTTAACCATTCAGCTTCAAAAGCACGCTGAATGTAAATAAGACCTAATATACCCTGACCTTTACCATTCTCATCTTCATTCACGTTCATACCATACCCTGCCTTTTACCCTTCCCATCTTTATTAAACTTCACAGCATTTCCACAACACAAGGTCGATATCAATTTCTTTCTCTTCGAATGCACATAAGAGTAGGTCGACGGTCGATTTCCGGCCTACTACGCACACAACGGTCGTCTCCACTTTGATTTCCGGCCTACAGGTACTATCTTTGCTCGATTCTAATCCCTATCCACGTTGATTTCTATTTTCAAAGTCTTAAGGTTTGAGTATGGTTTGAATGCATATATGTTTCTGTTTTAAACCTTTAAGGCTTAGGTATGGTTTGTATACATAATTTTGGTGTGATATCAATGGGCTTCATATATGATAGTTTTGACATGTGTATAAACATAATCTTTTGCATGTGTATGTGATACATGTTACGTGTGTTTTATATAATAGAATAATAAGCATAATCTTTCATATGTTTTTGGCAGAATATGTGGTTGGTAGAATAGAATAATATGCATAATCTGCCATATGTGTTTGGTAGAATCAAATAATATTCTGACATGACATAATGTTCTCAATTCATATATATTTGTTTGTTTTTAAGTTGTTTCTTATACTATATATTCGTATATGTTGCTGTGTGAATGTATATAAATATGTACAATATGACATATTCATAATCAAGAACAATACTGAGAGGTTGAATTTAATATTTTCATAGTCAACTTGTGTTTATATATTTGTACTTTTGACTGGTGTTTTACTTATTTCATCAAAGAAATGGCAAAAAAAGGGGTAGGATTAGTTGGAAGCAGGATGGCTTGAGAAAACATTTCTTGAAGCTTGTATTAAGCAAATAACACTCCATGGACGTGAAGGAAGTAGCCTTAAACTAATATTATGGAGGAATGTAGCGGAAAAGTTGAAAGCAGAATACGATTTCATAGTTGATCAAAAACAAATGAAGAACCGTTATGATTGTATAAAAGAAAATTTTGCAGCTTGGTCAAAGCTCAAAAATAAAACCGACAATGTTTAAAATCCCATAATAAACACTTTTAACTTGTCGGAAGAAGAATGGAAAATAGAGATGAAGGTATTTGTTTATTTTTTTAATAATAGTTTTTAATATAAGTTAATAATCGAGTAAATTGTGGTTTTCGTCCCTGTGATTTGCCCAAATCTACGGTTTTAGTCCAATGGTTTCGAATTTACGATTTTCGTCCATGTGGTTTCATTTTACTTGCAATTAAAGACGAATTTCTTAACCCCGTTAAGTATGGTCATTAAACCCATTAACGTACCCTTCATGTGAGGGGAATTTTTGTCCTTTTACCACCAAATACACCTCAGTCCCTCACGTGAGGGGGCTTGCGAATTACGCCTGGGGTTTATTTAGGGAGAAAAGGACAAAAATGCCCCTTACGTGAGGGGCACCATGATGTTTTCAATGACCAGACTAATGGGGTTAATGAATTCAGGTTTACTCGCAAGTGAAATGAAACCACAGGGACGAAAATCGCAAATTTGAAACTATTTTACTAAAACAACATATTTGGACAAAGCACAGGGACGAAAACCGCAATTCACTCTTAATAATCTTATAGTATTTATAATATTTTCCTCACAATCGAACAAATATATAGAAGCTTTGAAAAGTGCATCACTTTCTTATTCCGAGCTATGCATTCAATTGTTTGAGGGCTCTACATCGAACGACTTTGACAGTTGGGGACCATCTTCTACACTTCTTTATCCTTCTGAGGAAGTTTCTGATCACCATTCACATGGTATTGAGCATATTGAATGCTCAAAAATTACTTTAAATCTCAGCTAACATTATTTGACCAATTTCAACGGAATTTAAAAACTTTCCATATTTTTCAATGTCAACCAACTTTCTATTTGTTTATACTAGGTTAGTTACCCATGTAGCACACGGGTTAGAATAAGTAATTTTTTTAAATAGTAACATAATGTGAAATACAAAAAAAATGCATCACATATATAAAAATATATTATACAGTAAAAAAATTACACATTACGCAATTTGGAAATAAAAAGTTGTTAGAAAATTCATAAATCATAAATTATTTCTTTGTTATTTTCAATATTAAAACTTAGTTGTAAATGACAAATTTTTAAGCCAACTCGTGGATCAAAACTCATTCTAATCATAAACTATTTTGACATGAACAACGCTTGATCCTTTAATCGGTTAAAGAAACTCACCTGTTTCATATTGGTTACTTATAAAAATCTAATATTAATAACTAATGCAATACATTTTTTATTAAACAAATTAACATATTTATGATGGTATTAATCTTTTAAATTATAACGGAATTATTAAAAATTGAAAATGAAATATTAAAAAGAGAAATGTAGTTAATATGAGAGAGATGAGGGAAACTTTTGTAATGATCAACATAGTTAATATGAGAGAGATGAGGGAAAACTATTAGACTAAAACCGTAGATTTCGACAAACCATAGGGACAAAAACCGCAATTCACTCAATAATAATATATTGAAAAGAATAAAATATAAAACTATAAATAAAAAAAAGAAATATTTTTTTATCATGAGAGAAATGGGAAAATTTTGTAATGATCACTAATGTGTAATGACATATGTCATTAAGACTCGTGTAGAACATGAGTTAGAATAAATAAATTTGTTTAGATAATAACACAATGTAAATATGTTCAAATGATATAAAGATATAATATATGGTAGAATAAATTACATATTACACAATACGGAAATAAAAAGTTGTTGAACATTCATAAATCTCTAAATATTTTTTTGTATACAATATTGTAATTTTAACCTAAATATACAAATTAGTAGTTTCGTTTTGTTTTTTATTTCGACTTTAGATAATGAAACACATCACTTACCATGCGTTAAAACTTGTTGTCTCAAAAACAAATCAAACCATCTATATTGATTGACTTTATCTTTTATTAATCTTCATTGCAAAATAAACATAAAGTTAAAATTTCTTTGTTTGAAATTAATTATTTTATCTTAATAAACGTGAAAATTTGTTACTTATAAAAGCTTAATATTAATAACTAATACAACATATTTGTAGGCCCCCCCGCGGGGCGTCGCCGATCGATACGAGATCCGCACGAGGTCTAGGAGTGCGGAATCCTCCTAGACTCGTTTATTGGTGTAGAAGACGAAGAACACGATTACACACATACACATACACGAACAAACACACGAATGGGATAAACACATCTGCAGATCTTTTATATAATAACCGAAACACATTACATACCAAACACGAAAACAAATGACGGCCGACCCGAGGTGAGCTCTACCTCGGGCCGTCCCACACGACTCTCCCTCTCGGTTTCTCTCTAGCTACTTGAACTGGACACCCAATACTCTAATTTTCTGGATACTCCAACCTAACCAAGACACACACATATATATATATATAAACAACTTCACGGGCTTGGGCTTGTAGGCGAAGTTGTTACAACTTCGCCTAAGGCGAAGTTGTTCTAACTTCGCCTATGGCAGAAGTTGTTACAACTTCGCCTATGACGAAATTGTTCTAACTTCGCCTACGGCGAAGTTGTCCTAACTTCGTACATCGTTTCCGCTGATCAGAATTGCATAGCGACGGTCACAAAATGCACCAACAATATTTATATAAAATTAAATAATATATCTATGTTTGTATTAATAAATTTTTAAATTAAAAAATAATTATTAAAAAGAGAAAATAATTGATTAAGAAGGAAAAAAAAGTTAAATATAAAACTATTAATAAAAAGATGAATGTATTTAATAAGAGAGAGAGGTGGGAAAAATTTTTAAGAAGTTATCATATGTGATGCAATGTGGCATTATGAACTTTTATTTATTATATAGTATAGATTTGACCAATTATAATTACGCTTAAATGTTAAAATTAATTTATAAAAAAACCCCTCAATTAATAATTTCAATCTTCTGTTCAAAAATCAAATTAACATACTCATTTAATGTTATTAAAAATAGAATAAGTTGTTTCTCAAATACGGAATTTGAAATTAATCATTTCAAATTTATATTTAAATCTCAAATTTTAAATAGTCACTATAACTGATTATATTATGGTTAATACTCATAACATATTTAAACCTGATTAAATACAGAATTTTACAAATTAAACACAAACCTTTAAAGCTTTTCATTGTATTCAATTTCAACAAAGTTTCTATTTTCTTATATTTGACCATTTTTTAATTATACCTAAATGTCTAAATTAATGTCTAAAATAAGCCACCGATTATAATATTTCAAGTATCAAAAACCTTTACATAATTTTTTTAAATTGACTAATTAAGCAACTTTTTTTATATTTTTTAATTATGTTAAAATTATTTAGTACAATTAGTACAATACAATTGTAATGTTTTGATTTTTTTTATTCATAAAATTGAATCATAACCTTAGATTTTATATATCTAACTACATATTTAATGTCCATAAAACAAAAGTTAAATTATAAATTCATTTATTATAACTTGTACATTTATTTTTTGTATAATTATATGTTTTTGTTCATATAAAAATCATGTATGTATGTGCGAACTTCATTCCAAAATATATTAAGAAATACTATAATTCTAATTTGTCAAATAATAATCATATAATCTAATTGTAGTCGTATCACAATCTCAGCAAACATTATTTGACCAATTCTTTATAAAACTAAAAGATTTTTATACTTTCTAATCTCAGGAAACTTTCCATTTTTTTATTTGACTAATATATAAATTTTATAATTATGTTTACATTCCAAGATGAATGCATAAAATAAAACCCACATATTTTTTATAACCATTGTAGATCATTTTTTTTTGATATTCCAAATAAATTCCATATTATCAAATATATATACTAGTTTATTTTGTTTTTTAGGTTTTAAAGCAAAATGACTTTCTTTTGGTGGAATGTTGAAGAAGTTGATGATGGGCTAATATGATTACAACATGTTTAGGTCTTCGTTTGTTTTTTTGTTTTTGTTTTTAGGTATATTAAGTTTGTTTGTTGTTGTATGTTATTTTGTTTTAATAAAAACAATAATGTAATACCTTCTAATTAATGCAAAATTATTTGTTCTTATAAATATTACACTATCAATTCATTATTATTATTATCGCTATATATATTTATATACAACTAGGTTATTGACCCGTGTACGACATGGGTGGAAATATATAAATTGTCAACTAACTGATATATATAATTTCAAACGACAAAAATCTTTTAATCTGTTATTTTGAAACAGATTTCTTGTATTCTTGTACGATTTCCTGTCTTTTAATCCTTTAATATGTATTCGTCAAGTAAGTTGATATATAATTTATATTGATACGGAAAAAAATATAAGAGCATATAAGTAATTTTGAGAAAGAATATATAAATGTGTTATAAGGTAGAACAAATTATACATTACACAAAATGCAAAATAAGAATTACATGTTAAAGGTTTAAATCTTTAACTATTTATAGTAGTCTCCTTATTAATGATGATATCGTTTAGCGAATTGTGTCCCCTATTTTTATAATTTGTTTATGAGCATTCATTTGCATGACATGATGTTTCCTTTGATAACATGCTCCAAAACTGCAATGACAGATGCAAATGATATTAAATCTGTTAAAGAAAAGCGAGTTATCAATATTTGGTTTTAGTGATTATTGTAATTCTCCATCTTAAACGGGTTTGCCCCTGTTTTGCTGAATACAAACCAACCATGTTGTAAAATTGTTGCAACATGAACAGATTAATACAAATAAGTGGCTATTAACCAAACCTGCAAGGTCTTTGTCAAAACTCGTTCATACCCAAACCAAGATGCCCATTTTATAAAAAGATTTGTTTTATTCAGTCTAAATCACCATTTTTAAGAAGATCTCGTTGTGACCCGAACCCATTATAACACGAAACCCATGATGACCTAACTGGCTAACTCATTCGGGCATTTTACCTTGCCCGGCCTGACCATTTTGACATCCATTATAGTAACATTATCCATAATCTCTAAAGCATGAAAATATATCACCTTGTACAACTAACCTTATGTTTCAATCATATCATCTCATGAAGCTACTTGGACTTCAATTTTGTGCACTTTACAACAATGCAAGTGAGGTTTCATGCTCACAAACATAGTCCTAAGCTTCAGCAACTTCCAAATATCTTCTTTGTGATATTTGCAAAAAAACAAAAAACAAAAAAAAATGAAATATTTGACCATACAGTCACACTATTGTTATCCGGAAACAATAAACGTTTGATAATATGAAGTGAAACTGCTACTTTGTAACATCCTAAAATATTCTAATAATAAATAAAGAAAGTCGCGTTTAGGTATCGTGAGTTAGTGGTTAATTAATATTAAACAAGAAAGGATCATGGACTTGGATTAAATAAAATGGATTAAAGGGGTAATGGGCTTTAGTTCAATGGGCTTTAAGGGATATAAATACCCCCTAAACCAACCTAAAACCCTAATCCTCATTCCATCTTTCCATAATTGCCTACACACACTCAAAAACACCCACCTCTACACTACCTTGCGGCCGAGAGAGAGAAAGAGGGAATACGAGATCAAGCAAAGGTTGGCGTTTGATAGATCTTGGCTATACGGGTCATATACAAGATCTAGAATACATAAACATGCTAACCAAGACCAAACGAAAACGAAAAAGGTATGTTTTGATCCTAAAGTTTACGTTTTATAAACGTTTAGTCTTGAAACTTAGAATAAGAATAGATCGGGTATAAACGAAATGTAAAGTTGTAAACTTGATGCTAAAACGAAGCTAATGAATCCATAAACCTGTGCAGCTCGATTAAATGAACCCTTAAAACTAGTAGTGAACGTTTTGGGCGTAAAGGTCCAAACTTTACGCGTTTTCGGGCCAAATCTTATCCAAAAACGACCATAGGAATGATTGCGGGTTGGTTATATATCATATCCAAGATTTCACGTTGAACGGAGATTATTATGGGGAGGGGGGGTTAAGGACGAATAGTGGCTACAGCTGGGTAACTTCGCCCACGGCTAAGTTCGCCGTTGTTAACTTCGCAACCAATAAGTTCGCCAAGCTAAGTTCGCTTACTTTAAGTTCGTCTGCAGTTAATTTTGCTACTGATTAACTTCGCTGGTTAATTTCGCTACTGATTAACTTCGCTGGTTAATTTTGCTACTGATTAACCTCGCTGGTTAATTTCGCTGCTGATTAACTTCGCTGGTTAAGTTCGCTTACACGTATGTTCGCTTACATTTATAACCCCAGCCAGGGGCTCTGCCCCTTGGACCCCGCTAGGGGCTGCCGCCCCTAGAACCCCACTGCCAGGGGCGATGCCCCCGGACCTCCGATAGTTGTGGGTAATAATTGAACTAGAAAGACGATATGGGTAGTGATAGTTAATTGATACGTGTAATTGTTATACAGTTAGTCGTGCACAACTCAAGAAAGGGATTACTATAAACGGTGAACGTAACCGCATTCAGGTGAGTTTCTAGCCCCATTCATTGTTATGTTTTCGGGGTTGTGTGCATACTCGATGTGATAGTTAATGCACTTACTTTTAGTGGTAAGTGTATGCCTTGTATGATTTATGTATGATGATTGCTTGACGGTGCGTGAACAATTTTTGGATATTGCATGTACTGTCAGGTGGTAGCTAAAGATGTGATTGATATGTATGATGTATGATAAGATGTATATATGGATATATATGATGTATGCATAATGTACGTATGATATGTTGATGGTACGTGAACGCTCTTCGGAGATTGTACATATTGTCAAGAAAAGTATGTAAGAACAGGTATGGTATGAAGGTATGGAAGGAAGGGAGACCGGACCCTAATAATATCCGAGGATGAAGGGAGACCGGACCCTAATAATATCCGAGGATGAAGGGTGACCTGACCCTAATAATATCCGAGGATGGAGGGTACCGGACCCTAATAATATCCGAGGTATGTAGGGTGAAACGCCCTTATAATGTATGGCTAGCTATGAATGTGTATGGACGAATGATGAACAGGATATGTATGTAATGCGTACCTTCGGGCACGTATATTTGTATGAAAAGTAAGTTATGTGATTAACTAGAACTCACTCAGCGTAGCTGACTTTTAGTATGCACGCAGGTGAGTAGGATGAGGCAGCTGGCTTGAAGGGAGACACATGGCGGATGAATAAAGAAGCTGGCATCTGAAGATTTACTTGTTTATGTTGAACTAAAAGACATGTTTTAAGCTATGTTTTAAAGACAAGTTATGAATGTTTGTAACGACTGTTGATGTTTCATGTTTTCCGCGAAAGTTTTAATTAACTATGATATTTAGAACTGCGTTTATAGAAACCATCTTATTTGATGAAATCGCCTTATTTGACAATTTGATGGTATCAACCTAGTAAAGGTGGATACGGTAAAGAGTTATAGATATGATGTAGAGTTATGCAATGTTGCAAACATTAGTGCGGCTAGACATGTTATAATTGTAAGTCTTAACAAAGGAAAGGGTCAAGGGGGTTGCACTTGCACCCCTTGTGGTCTTGCACGGTCAAGGGACATCCCTCTTTACAATGTTGAGAAGAGCGTCCTTTATGGTTCGTCTAAATCTTTAAAATATTGTGTCAATCATTGCGATGCTACTTCAGTGGTGTAATTGATTTTGACACACAATTTAGAGTGGTGACTCAACAATATACATTGTTTCGTACAAAAATCGAGAGTGATATGTCATTGTGACACCCTAACTATGTGTAAAGATTTGTTACTTGAAATCTAAGCGAAACTATGGTACTAACCTTTTCATTAGCATACATTCAAACCATACGCCGACCCCAGCTCAAATACGTTGCTGGTCATATCATTTAAGCACCATAAACGAAACGCTCTTGCTCAAAATATCTTATCCCATCATCTAGACATGGAGGTGCAGGTGTAATAATGTTTTTTCTTTTCATTTTATATTTGAAATTTAATTAAAAAAACTTTATCAATTTAGTTTGAAACAATACTCAAGTTTCATTCAATTTCAATAGCACAAATAATAAATTCATAATAAAGAATTCAATAACTCATAAAGGGATGGGAATGCTCATAGTTTTCCGAAAAAATATAAGTTTTTCGGTCAAAAACGTTTTTTCAGCGATATGCAACTAAAGGCGTTAGAATTCTGATAGTCACGGGGAAGTGAGAACAAATACGTTAAAAGATGAAACTGTCAGCAGCCAATTCGTTAGTTGAGACCGGCAACGAAAAAAATGATAGTTGAGATTTATAAAAACAATACACCTATAAATAATATATGTTTTTTATAGAAATAATATATATATTGTATTTTGGAAAAGTTGTATTTCAATTTTATAAGATACTACAATAGTTTCTATTTATTCTCTTTCATAAATTAATAAATAGAAAGAAAGAAAAAACCTGATAATATGTTTTATTCGGCATGATATATAGTTGGATCTATCAAGTGAAACTAGTTCAAAACGACCCATCAATCTCAAAGACGACAGTGAACCTACACCTGTTGATAACAATATGAAATTTAACGAATATGAAGATAAAATGTCACTATAGTCTATACATTGATAAATGAAGAAAGTGGTGTGAAAGGAAATTTGTCCGCACATTAATAATTAAAGAAAAAATCTGAAGACAATAACGTTTTAAAATTACTATGAAGGAGAGATGCAAGATGCCAATTATGTATTTGTCTCTAATCATTTAGTTTTGGCACAAGTAATGATGGAAAACTATACGAGTAGGCGACGTTCACTAGTTGGGTCTTTGAACTGAACGAGTTTTACCTCACCATACTGTCATGCCTTTGGGCGAGTGTTCACCAACGTTAGCCTTAGATGAGGGTTTTCCCTATATCAAAAGGCAATTGTATCCCAATGTGGTAAATTTAGCTAGGAGCTCATTTAAAAGATTCGTTGATTGTTAAAAAAATAATTTTAATAAGGCGTGAAAATGAGGATGTGTAAAAGTTCAAAGACTTATCTTAGTGTAAATATTATTACCATATTAATTGTCGAGTCGTCTCACACTCACATATTGACACTCGTTTAGCACTATCCTTAATCTTTTTTTTAAAGGTCGAGGTCCTGGCAAACTTTTATTAAAGAAAAGCACAGAACAGGACAAGGCACTCTTGATAAGCCCGGAGAAGACCCAAAACTAGCATAGGCATAAAAAAGAATCAACCAAACTCTAAAGTATTGCTGGTCCAACTCCTATATAAGAATCTAAAGTAAGGCTCAGCACCATGATATTTTCTAAAAAAAAAATAGAAAATCAAAATAGAAGTAATCAATTCTATGCAACAAAACTATCTTGGTCCAATCTCATACTTAGTGAGCCAATGTAACCCGCTTGTTTGACCCACAGTAAAACTTTAGCCCAAAGATTAGTCCAATTACTCAGCCCACCATTATTATCCAACCTAGAAGTGCACAAATCGGGTATTAGAAAAACCCGGGTTCAGGTATGTAACCGGGTTCGAGTATGATCGGGTATTGAAAAATCGGGTATTAGCAATACCCAGGTCGGGTTCTGGTACATGTATTGCCTCTAAAAACCATACCCTATGTATCGGGTTGGAGTCGAGTATAGAACTAGGTATTCTAAAACCGGGTATTTGAATACCCTATTTTCAGGTATTGAAAAAACCATATTCTCGGGTTTTTTTCCAGGTTTTTTTCGGGTATAGATTGGTATTTTTTAGGGGTTGCACTTTTTAAGAGTATTTTTCTGGTATTTTCCGGTTACTTTTCGGGTAATTTCATGTATAGATAAGGTATTTGAAAAACCTGGTTTCGGGTAATGGAAAACCCGGTTTCGGGTATTGAACCAGTTTTGGTTTTCGGGTATTACCGGGTACAAATCTGGTCCAGTTCGGATATGGGTTTTGGTAGTAAAATGCATACCCTATCCGTATCGTACGGGTAGGGTTGGGTACGGGTTCAGGTTTTATAAACCCGAGTATAAAAAAACAGGTTTCGGGTTATTTTTTTCTGGTCCGGTTACGGGTTCGGGTTTTTTTTGCACCTCTAATCTAACCTACCCAAATGAAGATTGAAGCCCAACTTTCAATTGCCTTAGAGCCCAATAAAAGATATAAGACTATTAAGAATCCATTTGGCCCAAATCCAATAAAGCTGAGCCCAACCCTCTAGCTTTGCTATTTCAAATCATCTTATTTATCCAAGAATGTTGAATCCAACACCACCTCTTTAGCATACCCATGTTCAAACCTCCAAACCAGCAAGAATCCATATTCTCAATAAAAAAGAAAACATACAACCACCCGACTTGAATCTTCGCCTACCTGCAAAATGTGAATAGCGAGCATTATCCATTGGATTTGGGTTAAAAGACAAACCATATGCTCTCTCATCATATCAAATTTCACTTGAATTGTAACATCCCATACAAAGAGCACTTCTATGTAGTCAGTACAAACATCTACTGCAAGCGTTTGTCACGTAGTCAACTTCACTTTTAACTATCTGGATATTCTGCATTACTCCACCTCCATACCTACACTGTGCTCCTCATCATGCTAAATCCCCAACCACTAAATCAATTCTGCTTAGGTTTTGGCCTCTTAAAATTTAACTTTCACCTTGTTTTGCATGATCTCTCATAATTTCAAAACTTCAGTTTGGTTTTACTTAAATATGAATCTTTGTACGTTAGAATTCTTTTGTATTCGTTTTTCTTATTTTAGATTAAATAATATTCAAATAAATTTGGAATGACAACAATTAAAATTATACATCAATGTACAAAATGAAAATAAAATTGACATAAGAAATGTTTTCAAAACAATGATTTTCTTATCATATACTTCTCTTTTAGCTGCAACACAACAGATAATACAAACAATGTATATTTAATTCTCTGTTAGGTACATTCTCATCATAACCTAACTGACAAAATAAAAAGAAGAAACAGTTAAACCCGTTTCTTTTCACTACCAACGGCCGATTTCCTAGACAAAACCCACTGTTTCCAGTTTGAGTAAACCGCAACCAAAACAAACTGAGAGAAACATAAAAGCATGATAACGGCTTCAAATAGAAACGGGTATTTCTTTGGAGGGTCTACGGTAAGATAAATAATATGAAGAGCAAAAGACAACACAAGAAGAAAACCTACAGAAAACGATATCACACGAGACGAAAATTGAGTTTTTGATGTGTCGGGTTTTCCATTTGGAGCAAAGTAAGCAAATATAAAGATACCATAGAGAGCAATGTATGGAAGGAGTAATTTGTCGCGGATTAATAATGGAAACATCGACAGCAAAGCGAACTGCGTAAACCACTGAAACATAAATGGTTCTTCAGCGGCTAAGATGCTTGCAGGTAATAGTGGCAAAAGAATAGACTTCTCGTGTACTGCAATTTTCAAAAGTAAACCACATTAGAACTAATTATAAATTGAGAACTGCAAAAGCGCATAAACACTTGTACGTTTTGTTATAATTGTGATACATAGGCAGTTATGTAAGCGCTTACCTTGAAAGGAGAAGAGATAGAATGAGAAAGCACTATTGAGCAATCCATAGAGGAAAGCTCGGGTACTTGGAGCGCGTATTTGCAGAATCATTGAAAGCAGAGATGAAGATAAAGTCATTAATAGACATAAGAGTTTTAGTGACTGTGTGGTGAATAATCGCTTCCATTTTATGAGAACGGAAGTTGTGCACCAAAAATTAGCCACATAGTCCTCGTATAATCCCCTCTCAAATGGAGCAAGGCGGGATAAAACCTGCAAATGTTAAAATAACCATTTATCAAATTTTAACCTCATGATACTATGCAAAGCACAAAGCAAGTGGGGCTGCTCAAAAAGCTCACTAGAAAAAAAGTCGTTTGTAAACGAGTCGAGCTCGGACCAGGGTCGGCTCGCTAGTTGGCATAAACCCGAAATTTAACATACATATAAAAGTATTTGAAAAAAAACTAATACATATAATATTTATTTTTTGAATGACAAGACATAAAATATTTTAAATCTACCAAATGATAAAAGAAACAAAAATAATGCATATAATATTACAAATTCTCTAGTTTGTAAATTTTGTTGTGTATGTTAATAAATTATAACTTGTTAAAAAATATGTGTACAAAGATAAAACTTCCAAAATAAATAATTATAATAAGGCTTAAAGAGCTGGCTCAAGCTATTTATGAGCCAAGCTCGAGTTCGACTTTTCAGCTCATTAAAATAAATGAGCCAAGCCTGCTCGACGAGCCACGAGCTGGCTGGAGCTTTTTATGAGCCGGTCCGACTCGTTTAAATTCGAGTTCAAGGCCAACCTGGCTGGCTCAGCTCGTTTACAGCCATAAAAGCAAGTGACCAAGATATGATATTTCAACTAAAAGATGAAAGATGTAATTTAGTCTATCTTGCATGCAATAGAAGTCGGTTGTACCTCCAAAACCGTGACTTGGGAGTGAAGATATGGCCACCAAACAAGAGAAAATGTTCCGATAACAATTATACCCAATTTTGTTACTTCTAAAATGGGATTTTTACGTTTCAGACATTTACCCAATAAATAGCTGAAAAAAGCAGGGGCATAATAAGCACTCATCTGCACAAAGATATAAAACACGTCACACATACTGCAACATTGTCTAGTTATATTATATATATTCCATGCTTAAACATTTAATTAAAATAACCTGTTTGTGGTTGAGTGCAAGACTGAACAAGAACGAAGCAACAAGATCTTTGTCACACAGTACCGCTGCAATAGCTCCAACAGTGAATCCTAAGCTTATGCAATTATACTGTAGTTAAAAACAGAGTAAAATAAAATAATGTTTTAACATGTAAGACGAGAATACGAATTCAAAAACTAAAATGCGTGCCTGAAAATGACCATGGTCAATGAGGATGAGGCATGGGTTAAGTAAAATCATTGCAACATGCCATGCTATTTTACTTTTATGCCCTTTTAAGCGTTCTGCATAGGCTACAATAAGCCACAAAACCGCAGGAAAGTATATGAGGACATCAGAGGCTAAAACTGTCCACCTCATTAGCAGTTTTCTGCATTAAAAAGTTGAAAACGTGTAACGTATATCATAAGTTGAAAATAATCTAATACTATCGAAAACGAAAACAACCTACCCGAAATAGGATTCATGGCCACGTGAAGTGTAAAGCGAAACCGATTCAGGATGAAAGAATCGTAAAACAAGACCGTGAATATAACTTTGATAAGCGGTAAGTGGCGGGTAATCGAGTCCCCAATAAGTAAGATCATTGTTAGTGGTGTTTCGATACCATTCGTTGACTGGAAGATTGGTTGTGATCTCCATCCAATGTCTTTGTGCTTCAAAATCTCCATATTTGGGCGGGTCACCTGCTCCAGAATACGGGCGCAGAGATACAGCAAGACGCACGAGAATTGCAAATAGACTAACACAAACGAACGGCGTGGAAATACCCGTGGTGTTATTGTCTTTGACTTCTACTTTCACTGTCTTTGTTACCTTTGACCTTTTCATCTCCTTAAAATCTTATTATACAAAATGCAAAATAATAACTGTGAGTTCGAAGAAAATGGGTTAGAAGTTTCAAATTAAATAGATAAATCGATGCATTGTACTCAGAATCAATAATAAATAAAACTTAAACACATCACTAAATTGAGAAATATCGATTGCGGTAACGAGTAACAGAAACTAAATTTAGAAATGCAGGAACTAAATTTAAAAAATGAGGCATCAAATGACATATTGACGCACCAAATCATTGCAATACAAATCAACTAAACTCACAAAAAACAGCAGAATTCAGAGATGACGAGTGCAGAATCGAGAAGCTACGGCAGACTGGTGAAGTGCCAATTGGAACACAGTCGAAGGCGATAACCTCGGATGTGAGAAGCCGGAGAAGGAAGAAGCAGTATTGAGTCCTCCGATTCGTAAATTATGCGATGATGAATTGATGCTTTTAAATTGGGCTTTTGACAATTAAACATCAAATTAATAGGGCAGTTACGTTATGTGGGTCAAAAAGACTATAATAGCCTAAAGGTTTATTTTTCAAATGGATTCGGGTTACATCGCTAGGCTAATTGAAAAAAAGTTTCACGGCATTAACGAGTGTGTTAAATGTGATTTTACAAACTTTTATTGATTAGTAAATGTTATGTATAAAATCATCGATTGTGCAATCTTAACAGTCGAGTCAGCAAGTTGAGCAACCTGGTCTTACCTACTTCTTTTTAACCGAGTGGCGCATTGAGTGTCGTAATGGAAAACCTAACCGAACTTTTTAGTATATCATATTTACCCTTGTCGGTCTTCTAAAATTTACAATATAATGTTGATTACCACCTCACTTTTGAAACGTGAAAGGTTCGAGTTCCCTCTAAATGAGCTTTTAGTGTGTGTTAGGATCACTTTTGATTATATATTCTAGCACCCTAAAATTTAAAGGTGAAGTAGACGACAATACTGGGCATTATTATCAACACCACAATAGTCGGGATTTTAAGTCATCCGCTAACGAGTTTCATCTATGACGAAGCTAGTGAATCTCAATCACTCGTGGGACCGATGGATGGTTCTGACATCCATAAGCATAGCTTCCGATAAAATGTGTACACAAATGACACCATAGGGGGTTGGGCCCCGTAGATTATTAATAGTGCTAATGTCAGATGTTTTAAGTTGTAATCGCTACATAACGTGAAATGCCCTCATATTAGTTAAAGTATGTAGTGTGTGCAAGGAGTGCTCTTACGCTGAGTTCTAATAATGGAGAGAAAAGAAAAGGTTTGAAAGGAAAAGGAGGAAAATGGGTGTTCCATAGATTTTTAATGGAGAGAAAGGGTTTGGCAAGAAAGGAAATGAATGGGTTTTTAGTGTAAATCGAAAAGATTTGGTGAGAAAAGAAACATAAACATCATGTTCATATTTTAGTTCCAGTTTTACCCTCAATCGACCATGTCTTCAACTAGGGGTGTACAAATTTAGACCCGGATCGAAAAATCCTAAAATAACCGAACTCGAGTCGACCCTACACTTCCTTGGCTTTTTCGGTCCTGAAATATGCTGATACCCGGTCTCGGGCCGGGTTCAGGTCCAGAACCGGTGAAAACCCGACTAACCGAGAGAGAGCGATAACTGGAAGTCAGATATGGCGACATGCCTCTTGGTGACGGCTTTGCTTCGATGTTTTCATTCTTGTATCTTACAGGGACGACATGAGTGCTTGAGATGCAAAATATAACCTTCTAACTATTATGTATGAATCCATGAACGCATGAGAATCATGGTTTTTTTGATGCTGAAAGAGATGTATGAAGTGAAGAAACATTAACAAAGAAAGAGTAGAACAAATAAAAAGTTAAAAAATAAATAAAATATAAATTGCAGTGACCTTGCGTATAACTTTAAAATATGATGTCAGTAAAAACTAAAAAGAAGTCAGACTTATGTAGACTTTACCTCTACAAATTAAAAATTACTGAGTTATCTTTTCAGAATCTTCTTTTCTCAATCTCTATGTTCTATTTTTTTATTCATCTCACTTTTCTATAATCTTGAAGGACGATGACGTCTGTCACACCAGACCAAAGGCGGCGAAACATGTCGGGGCACGACAGATTGCTTAATAACACAATGACACTATTAAAGTGACAATATTTAATCAAATCATTCATTTAATTCAATCATAATTTATAACACAACTTGTTCATTACATATAAAACAAAGTACAAGATAATAAATAGTTTCATTTAACTAATAACTTAACGGTCCAACATAAAAATAACGTCTTTAAATCTTCATTCAACCGATAATCAAACATGTAACATTGCATAAAATATATTTTATCAACACGAATATTGGTGAACAATTCCATGATTTTTGTGTCTATATATATATATATGAGGCAAAATCCACAATTCTTATGTGAAATCATAAATAATAACAATTGTGGTATATAAATTATAAATGAATGAGGCTCCTTTCTAATAGGTAAAAATACCAAATTACACGGAGGAGCGTGTGATCATACTTATTGAGGATGAGGATGAGGCCCACCAACAAAAGTAATAAACATTTAGCAATTAATCATATGAGACATATAACACACAATCGAGCAATTATTCTAAGTAACACATAAGCTAGAGCTGTGTCTAAGAATCCAAGTCTTAAATCATTTTTGTTTAGGTAATTATGCAAGCTACCCCCAAAGTATAAAAGCGAAAACAGGGATTAAATTACTGTCACACCCTCATCTAAGGCCTAGGAGTATGACCAACAGTTGGTACCACAATTCTAAACAAATCAGAGTTACGTGTTTAAGCGGAAGTCTTTTAAAACTTGTGGATTTAATTTATAATATTTACTTAACAAAAGACGGGATTACAAAATACTCGTTTAAGTTATAACAAAAAGTATTACTTGTTATTTACAAACCACCATATTAATGTTTTTAAGTTTATACAAAAAGATCCGAGCCATCGGATATCTTGAGCACCTCGTTCTTCAAGCTCTAACTTTGATCACCTGCAAAATGTTAAGAAAATACGTCAGCAACGAATGCTGGTGAATATGCTGACGCTAAAAAATATTTTCTTTTACTTTGTTACGCCTCGATACTACGCCTGCCTCGGCCCATCGTGGATTAGTAATAACAAAGGTAAAACAACACAATTATAAATTCGAGTCTCTACACTAAATACCTCAGCAAACACTGCAGCGTTCGACTTAGTTAAGTACCGGTATGTATACACAAGGTCGTGCTCCCCGCAGGAAAGCGTCCTACGACCAGGTGTGGTGCGATGTGCCCACCGCGTACTACCACATATGTAAGGATCCAGAAAAACGTATACTACAGCATGAGGGCTAGGCTTATACTCTTATTTATAACGGTTTTAGAGGCACGTAGTCTCTTGTAAATCATTTTCATATAACATGTTTGACTCATTTTAAAACAAGTTTGTAAAGTTGGGTGTTCACCTTTTTCAATTTGGATCGGCTTCAAACACCATCCGAGGGTCTTTCCCCTTGCTATCTCGCACCTATAGTACGAGTATAACCATTTGATAGTCGGATATACAATCCGGCTTAAGACCTTTAGTCTTATTTTATAAACTTTACCTCGATGAAGCTTTAGTTCAAAATCTCTTTTACTTTAAAACCTTTAGTTAAAAAATAATATTATAAACCTTTAGTTTATTTATAAAACCCTACGTTTCTTCTTCTCTAAGAACTGTATTCTTTTCTTTTCTTTGTTATTTAAGAATAGTTATTATTACTTAAATAATATTTTCATAACAAAGAATTTCATATAATATAATCACACATTGATATATATATATATATATATATATATATATATATATATATATTCATAATTCTATCTTTTTTCTTTTCTTTGTTATGTTTCCTTTTATTTTATCGAGGTATCGAGTATAACCTCGACTTAAGGTTTAAGCCTTTTATAATATTTTATTATTATTTTATTGGGGCATTATGCCTACCTTTGCTTGGCTTATAAACCCTAAATACTCGAGCAACACCTCAACACCTTTTTACCTTTTTTTACACTTTTTCTCTCGTCACTTTTCTTTAGCACGCCAAACGATGAACTAGCATGCCAATCGATGAACTCCAATATTTCATCACTTGTCGGCACGCTTTACGAGACCATTTGTCATTATTTCGGGGAATAACAAACTCCTTCTTGGTGGGTACGTTGGTGGAATGTGGTAAGAACAATCAAAGTAACAACACGATAATCGAGGAATCGGGGCACGCTTTTCGAGGTGGATTGAGGGTTGATTGTCGGGTTTTAGAGAGATGCTAGAGAGAGAGTGGTATGTGAAAGTTGGTGTGAAAATGAATGAAACCCGAAGTTGCTATTTATAGGCAAACCAGGAGAGGCATCGCGATACGCGATGGCCTCCTTGGTCACCCTTCGCGTATCGCGACATAGCGTTGCACCGTCACCATATAGGTCTGCCATGTGGCGGACATTGTGCCACGTGTTGACACGTGGCGAACGATGTGCCACGTGTGGCCACGTGGCGGGACATGTGGCGAACGGTTTGCCACGTGGCAGGCCACGTGCCTTGTTGTTAGACAACCCATCGCGATACGCGATGGGTTTTCCTTCTGATCCATCACGTATTGCGATGGGTCAGGAAAACAAGAATTTTCATTTTAAACCCTAAGGTTTGGATTTTGACAGTTTTGGTCCCTTGACTTAGGAAACTTAACATGTCCAACCCGAAACTTTCACGATGTTACATCCTCCCCACCTTGAAATAAATCTCGTCCTCGAGATTGCTTCTTTAGAATAGATGGGGGTATTTCATTCTCATTTCGGATTCAAGCTCCCATGTATACTCAGGTCCTCTTCGTGAGTCCCATTTGACCTTTACAATTTTCAACGTTCGTATTTTTAATTCCTTTATTTTCGAATCTTCTATTTGAATTGGTTTCTCAACAAATTTTAAGTTTATCATTTATTTCAACATCATTTAAAGGCATAGATAGAGATTCATTGGCCAAACATTTTCACAGATTCGAGATATGGAATACGTTGTGTATCCCTTGCATTTCCTCGGGTAGTCTCAAGCGGTATGCAACAGTACCAATTCGTTCGAGTACCTCGAAGGGTCCAACGAATCGAGGACTTAATTTTCCTTTCTTTCCGAAGCGACAACGCCTTTCCATGGCGATACTTTTAAAAGCACTTTTTCACCAACATTAAATTCTAACGGCTTACGACGGACATCGGCGTAACTCTTTTGGCGATCACGTGCCGTCTTGAGTCGTTCTCGAATTTGAAGAATCTTGTCGGTGGTTTCTTGGACTATTTCGGGTCCAGATAATTGATTGTCTTCGGTTTCAGACCAGCACACGGGCGTTCTACATTTACGACCATATAACGCCTCGAATGGTGCGGCTTGAATACTTGTGTGATAGCTGTTGTTATATGAAAATTCCATTAGGGGTAGATGGTCATCCCAACTTCCACCTATGTCAATCACACAAGCCTGAAGCATGTCTTCCAACGTTTGGATTGTCCTTTCTCTTTGCCCATCAGTTTGTGGATGATAGGTGGTGCTAAGGTTTAGCTTTGTGCCTAATGCTTGTTGGAAGCTTTTCCAAAAATGAGATGTGAAATGACTGTCTCGATCAGAAATTATAGACAGCGGTACTCCATGCAAAGCAACAATGTTGTTTACATAAATACGTGCTAATCTATCCATTGAGTACGATTCATTGATGGGTATGAAGTGCGCGGATTTTGTTAATCGATCTACGATAACCCAAATAGCATTATGTTGTCGAGTCGTTTTCGGGAGTTTAGTAATGAAATCCATAGTGATTAAATCCCACTTCTATACGGGAAGTTCGGGTTGCTGAAGCAATCCCGAAGGCTTTTGGTGTTCAGCCTTGACCTTCAAACATGTTAGACATTTTGCAACATGCGAAGCGATGTCCTTTTTCATCCCATTCCACCAGTAGTTTGGTCTAAGATTTTGGTATATTTTGTCACTACCGGGGTGCATCATGTACTTGGACTTATGAGCTTCGTTCATGATTTTCTCACACAAGTCTCCAATTATTGGTACCCAAATCCTATTACCGAGTCTAAGGATACTATCGTCACCCTTAACTAGCGAGTCAATGGTGCCATTGCGTTTTTCGTCTGAGATCTTGTTTTCATTGATCGCTTGAGTTTGGGCATATTTGATTTGTTCGAGGAGATCGAATTGAAGTTCTAGCCTTAACACTTGGACTCTTTTAGGATTTTCATGTTCCTTACGACTTAAGGCATCGGCCACGCCGTTGGCTTTGCCTTCATGATAAATGATCTCGCAGTCGTAGTCGTTGAGAGTTTCCATCCATCATCATTGGCACATGTTAAGCTCTTTTTGATCAAAGCTATGCTTTAAGCTTTTATGATCGGTATATACGATAAATCTTACTCCATAGAGTTAGTGCCTCCATATCTTTAGTGCAAAGATTATGGCGCCTAACTCTAGATCGTGAGTTGTGTAGACCTTTTCGTGCACCTTGAGTTGACGAGAGGCATAAGCGATCACTTTCTTTCGTTACATTAGTACGCATACCAAACCGGAATGAGACGCGTCACCAAATACAACAAAGTCCTCAGTACCTTCTGGAAAGGCCAGTATAGGTTCTTAGGGTGAGTTTTTGCTTAAGTATATCGAACGCCTCTTGTTGTTTTGTTCCCCATTCATACTTGATGTTTTTGCGAGTTAAAGAAGTTAGGGGAACGGCTATACGAGAAAAGTTTTCAATGAACTTTCGGTAATAGCCAGCCAAACCCAAGAAATTTAGAATCTCGGTTGGCGACTTTGGAATTTCCCACTTCGAGATGGCTTCGATTTTAGCGGGATCCATTGAATACCATTCACATTGACGACGTGCCTAAGAAATTGTACTTCGTGTAACCAGAACTCGCATTTTGAGAACTTGGCGTACAACTTTTCGGCTCTAAGTATTTCAAGTAAGGTTCGAAGGTGAATTTCATGATCAGCCGAATTAGAATAAATGAGTATGTCATCGATGAATACGATAACAAATTTATCCAATTAAGGCTTGCAGATTCGATTCATCATATCCATGAACACAGCTGGAGCATTAGTAAGTCCAAACGGCATGACCGTGAACTCATAATGTCCATACCTTGTTCGGAATGCAGTTTTCGGAATATCTTCGGATTGAACTTTGAGTTGATGATAACCTGAACGAAGATCAATTTTAGAAAAGAAACTTGCACCTTGGAGTTGGTCAAAGAGATCATCGATTCGAGGGAGTGGATAACGATTTTTGATTGTGACTTTGTTCAATGCTCGATAGTCGAAACACATCCTTATAGATCCGTCCTTCTTCTTGACGAAAAGTATCGGCGCTCCCCGTGGTGATGAACTCGGTCGAATAAAGCCTTTCTCGAGAAGCTCGTCGAGTTGTTTCCTTGGTTCTTTCATTTCAGTTGGAGCGAGACGATATGGTGTCTTTGCAATCGGAGCAGTACCGGGAATAAGATCGATCCAAAACTCAACTTCACGATCGGGAGGAATTCCAGGAAGTTCATAAGGAAAGACATCAGAAAAGTCGGAGACTACAGGTACGTCCTTTATCTCCTTCGGTTTGGATTCTTCAGTGACGTAGGCCATGAATGCTAAGCATCCTTGATTCAAACATTTGTTAGCCCTAATCATGGAAATTATGATAACTTGGCTAGCATCTTTGTCCCCTTCAATTCGAATGATTCGTTTATCAGGGGCTTGAAGTTTGACGGTTTTGCTATTGCATATGATATGGGCATGGTTATCATATAACCAATCCATACCAAGTACAATGTCAAAACCAGCAAGTGTCATTGGTAAAAGTTGGATAGGCAGAATATAACTAGCTACGATAATTTTTCCGTTTTCAAGAGCTTCAGAGATTTTGACTATTTCGCCGCTAGAAGTCTCGACACTTAGAGTTTTATTTAACTTTGTTAAAGGTTCGTTTAATATATTACAAAAGCTATAATCTATAAAACTTAATTTGGCACCTGAATCAAACAAAACTTTAGCATAGGTGTCGTTGACTAGAAACGTACCGGTGATGGTTTCCGGCATGTCAGCGGCTTGTTTTGTGTCGAGTACGAAGACTCTTGCGTTTCCTTTCTTGTTATGACCACTTCCACCCGCACCACCAGTCGCGGGTTTGTTCTTGGGACATTCGAAGCTTAGATGCCTCATCTCCTTGCAGTTGTAACAGGTCATCTTTTTTTTTTTCAACAGTCGGCCGTTGAGTGGCCAGGTCGATTACATAATTCACAAGATGGAGCGAAGTTACATCGACCCTTGGGGTACCTTTTGCATGTTTTGCATGGCGTAGCATTAGAATTGATTTGAGTTTGATGTTGGTTTACGCCCTTGCCCTTAAATCGAGTGCTTCCTCCAGTCCTTCTCTGGTCGTTAGTTGACACGACCTTTTTGTCTTCTTCCTTATTGCGGATCATGTTGCCCATTAAGTAACCAGCCAATTCCATTGCGGAGTCGGCGGTTTGTGGCAAGTGTGACCTCACCATGTCGCGGATTTCCCGCGGTAATCCCCATATATATCGGGTAACTTTGCTAGACTCTGGGTTAACCAGCTGGGGAACGAGTTGACAGTACTCGTGAAATTTAGTGTTATACTCACGAAGGTTTGTTCCTACGACTTTATGGTTCAGAAATTTGGTTTGGATTTGATCGATCTCGTGCATAGGACAAAACTTCGCCGTCGGCATCTCTTTGAATTCTTCCCAAGATAGATTATATAACGTTGTCGTCCTTTGCTCATTATCATTGTGTTCCACCACTCCAGTGCTTCGCCCTTGAACATCTGGGCTGAATATTGAATCTTTTCTTGATCAGAACATTTGCTTATAATAGCTATCGATTCCATCTCTTCTAGCCATCTCACAGTCGTAATGGCTCCTTTATCACTATGAAACTCTTTCGGTCCAAAGTATTTAAAGTCTTTAAACGAACATCCTCCAATCTTCAACCTTTTGAATTGTTGTCTATCTTCATCATCGGCGTTCGACTCGTGAACACTTTCTTCTTCATGGGATAGTTTTGGTCGAGATTTAAAGGATTTACGGGAGAGCTCAACAGATTGAGAATGTTCGATTGTTTGGATTGAGATCTCGCTTTGGATTCATCCCTAACGGCTTCTTTTATCATTCATTGAATTTGACTCATATATTTATCAGGAATTGGTTCTTCTTGTTCTTTCTTGGGGTTTTTCCCCTTTTCTTTTCGATTATCAGTATCTTTTCGAGCTTTCTCAATATTATTACTTTGTTGAGACACTATTCTTTTTCTTTTTCAACTTTTCTTTTTATCTGAAATTTTAACAAATTTCTTTCTTTAAACACATATTTTATTTATTTAACATATGTATATATCGTAAATGATATATACATAGATTATTACATCACACAAACATATATACATCCATAGTTGATGTATATATTTATTCTTATCCATAACAAATATATCACATAAAATTACATTTAACACACACACTTCCTTTCCATCACTCATCTTCAATCCTTCATGAACTTTCTCACCACCTTGGTCAACTTGTTACATTTCCGAAGAAGCTTGTCTCCTATCTTCTTCATTTTCTTCTCATCTATCGATATCTTCTTTCTCAATTCATATGTCTCATGCAGGGCTCGATCTAGGTGTTCTTCCTGTGACTGGGGAATCTCATTGGGATATCCATATCTTGGCAGAGGGTCACGGTAACCCATTATGACTACATCGAAATGGTTCTTCGGATCTGGATACGGAGATGTGGTCACATTGGATGAGTAGTTAAAGAATGCCTCGGCAGCTTCATTTTGTTGGCGGATTTCGTCCGCTTGTTCTTCCTCCGTTAGGATCTTTCCTTGGTAAGGTGGGAAGCTTGATGATGCTTTGTTTATCAGTTCCTCAAGGTATTGCATATAGGGGTCAACAGATCCATAGCTTGGATTTTGGGGAGAGAGTGATTCTGTAACACCCCGACCTCTCGTACCACCAATATTGTCCGCTCTACCCACGAAGAGCTCACGGATTTGTTTTTGGTTGCCCAAAACGCGTTGGTGATGTTAATAGGCAGGACATTACTTATGAACCAAGGATCTCTCTTGTCCACAGCCGATGTGGGATAGCCTAAGAGTGGGACGATGTTGTGTTTGCCAAGGGTGTTACAAACAACCCCTCTTTGGACTCATCGTCCTCGATGAGGCATGTCCCATCATCCCGAACGGCACAAAAGTGGCTTTGATACCACTTGTAACACCCCGGCCTCTTGTACCACCAATATTATCCGCTCTGCTCACGAAGAGCTCACTGATTTGTTTTTGGTTGCCCAAAACGCGTTGTTGATGTTAAGAGGCAGGACATCACTTATGAACCAAGGATCTCTCTTGTCCACGGCCGATGTGGGATAGCCTAAGAGTGGGACGATGCTGTGTTTGCCAAGGGTTTACAGATTCTTCCATTGGAGTCGACACTTCATTAGGATTATCAGGGTTTTCTTCTTCTGGGTCCTCTTCGGACTCTTCTTCTGAATCTTCTTCTTCCTCAGGGTCCTCGTCTTCTTCAGGTTCTTCTTCTTCCATGAGTTGAGCAGTCTCTTTCACAATCGGGGGCATTCAAAAACTCTTGTAGGGCATCATTACTCTCATCTTAGGCTTGCGGGATAGTCATTCGTCTTTGTTGGGACGGAGTCAATTGTGTCAAAGGCAGAGCTTCCAGTGTGCCATCTACGTTGATCAGAATGGCATTGCATCCAGTCGGATGAGGGAGATCTTGGTTCCTCCTTGATTGGTCGGTTAGAGAGAAAAGCGTATGATGATTGAGGATTTGGTGGTAGGTATGTGGAAACACCGGTTGGGTAGTATGGCGGAATCTCCGATGGTTGATATGTTAGGACTTCAGATGGGTGATACATTGGTATACTTGGCGGGTGGTAACTTGAATGCCTTGGTGCTTGATATCCTTTCCATGGTGTATTATCGGTTAGATTGATCAGGTTTTCTTCGGTTCTAGGGAATTGTAATGGTTTAGTTCGGTCGTGTTCCACGTCTTGATTGAAAAATGCTTCATAATAGTCTTCACTCATGTTGTCTTTTGGAAATGGTACGGGTATTCGGATTTCTTTGCTTCACGTTCATAATTGATGTGCTTGAAGTAGTCAAATAATTATTAACTAAAAATAAGCTAATCTAGACACTAAGTAATAATTCTAGATTCTTAAAACTTAACTTAAACTACTAACCGGCAAGTGTACCGGTCGACTCTAGTACAGCTAAGTAAGTCCGGATATCGAACCCACGAGACTCTATAATTTACGTATACTAGCTAATTAGACTCAACTACAAGACGTGACTATTTAATAATAATGTTTGAAGGGGGGTTTTAAACTAATTATTAATTAAATAAACCTAACCCTAATTAAATAAAATATAATAAACTATTAAAACACTTAGATTAACTCAGATGATGAAAATAACTACCTAGGCTAGAATCCCCGATGTCACGACAATCAATCAAATGGGAAACTTAAGTTATGGAACTGGGATCGTAAAATAGATCCTTGAAAGAAAACCCGAACAGGACCCTTGACCTTCAAGAAGACACCTATGGATTTCTAACAAGTTTTAAGACTCACCAGTTTTATGAATTAAACTTCCTTACGGTTATTTAATAATTTATGTCTAAGTATCTTTATGAAGAAATCCTACCTTACAGCGCGGAAATCAAAGATAGTTAAGAAGACTCAACTGACTTAATAGACTAAGCTGACAATCAAACCTAGACGGACTCCTTACGAAGAACTAAATCTAGCAATCCTGACCAACAAAGATCTATCAATAACCTATCACCTTACAGCTTTCTAGGCTAGCAGCTCACTATTATCTATTTAATTGATTTTATTGTTTCTATGATTTTAATGCATATCAATCATAAACTAGTCAAGAACACATAGTAAATGACCTAACAAAACCCTATCCTATGAAACAATCACCAAGGGTAATGTGAAACAATAAATCCAAGTAAATAAAACCAAGCAATCATACGCATTAATTAATTCAAACTCAACACTTTACTTAGAACATAAAATCCATAACGAAAAGAAATCCCAATCAAAATCAAACCAAACAAAGGTTCATCACGACCTAGGTAGTTTATGAAGTTTAGCCTAGTATCATATAGTCTAAATCAAACAAAGCAAATAAAACTGAAAACATGGTGAAATAATGAGAAACGAAAGATTAAAGGTGATAAAACCCGTAGTCTTCGATCTTGAACGTAAAGCTCTTCACCGGCTGTTCTCGTGCCTTCAAAATCACCACAAGACTTGAAAGTATGCTCCAAGAAACTCTAAAATCGTCTGGTGGCTTCCGGTTATGTCAGGTTTAAGTTAAAGGTGTTTAAATAGCGAAAACCAGGCCCGACAATAACCAAAAACGAATTAAAAACCCATCAGCATTGCCTAGACGCCGCACTAAGGGCTTTTTGCCTTTCCCCTAGGCGCAGCGCCGCGTGCTCCACCAAGGGGGCCGGTCAGACCGGCCCGGCCTGACCGGTTCTCTGTCCGGTTTCTTCCTGATGCGTTCCGGATCTCCGTTTCGGCTCGTTTTAGCTCGTTTTTCGCCCTTTTTAATCACGATCAAATCCCGGAACCTACGACACAAAAAAACGTTAGTAGTATACAAATCTTGACTAAAAACGAACAAAAACAATTAAAATATTAAATAAAATAAACAAAGGAAACATATATATTTAGCATTATATCAAATATCCCCACAATTATTCTTTTTTCTTCCCTGAAAAAGTTTGATGCAGTTGGATCAGAATCGAAAAATTAAAGTCTAACAAACATATAGGTTAATTTTTAAAGCTCAGAAAAACGCAAAAACCGCGATCACCGATATTGTTGTCCACTTTAACCCATGCCTTAATCTTTACCGGGACAAATATGATCCGACAATTTTTTACTCAGTGGTTTACACAATTAAGACCCGCTTATTTTCAGCTTTTATCGGACCAGACCACCCCAACTTGACTTAAACCTCAAAATTAGCAGATTTAAAACTTTTGTTGCTCTATTTTTCATGAATAGTTAACACGATCAAGGGTATTGTTTATCCACCTAAGCTTAAGCATCAAAATCTACCAAGCAGCCATTAGATACGATTAAGGTTCAATTAATTTATAGCTAGTGTTCCCCACAACATGACATACCCCCGTTATCAAGCAACACCCCAAATCCATCACCATAGGTGAATATGCAAAATTTCATATGTAGGGCTTACATGTAGCGTGTCCCTTGTGTTCCGTTTCTTAATGGTAATGAGACGCGAGCAAGGGGACCCCGCATGGCTAACAGCGTGGATGATCAAGTTTGTAGTGAATTTGTAATTTTGTACTTTTGTGATCATGTTTATAGACTTAATAGGGTTTGCTCTTTTTGGCTTAATTTTAAATATTCTCAACCCCATTTAGGAATTATGAATACCCAGATGAATAGATTGCATATGGACCCATGGTCTCCAGACCCGAAGCATCCCATCAATACAGAATTTAAGGTTATAAAACCATATGCCGATGAGGTGTAAAACACTAAACTAGGAGTTTTAAGTTTATATCACAGGCTACACGGCATACTCTAACGTTAAACCTACCCAAGCATCATATGATAACGTATCCAGATTTTTAAAATTTATGATATTTTCACTTTTTCATACCAATAATTGAGGCTTGAGTATGGCCCTATCTTTAATTACTTATCTTTCACGGACAAAACGCTTTATTCACAAGAGATTTCCGTTTTAACCATTTTATCAAATTTGCCCTTTCATTTTCAAGGCTGAGCCTACCGACACATCCCAAGTTAAGTGCGTTTTCTCTTATTTATCTCATATTATTAGTAGTTTGAAAAACCAATTTCCCAATAAATAACATCATCTCCCACTTTTACGCAAAAAACTAAATTCAAGGAACATTTTTAAAACATTTTTTCAATTTTTTTTTAAAATTTTTTTCAACTTTTTTTTACATAAACTCGATTTAAACTACGACTCAAATATCCTATCCCCACACTTAAATTTTGTATTGTCCTCAATGCAAGGATAAGGACGACATAAAATAAAAATAAAATAAAGTCGGACTACAAAAAACTAATAACCTAAAAATTAAAAACAAAAACAAAATAAAAAGTTAATAAGCTAGATAAAGGAAAAGACTTAGCTGGTAATATGCGAATGAAACATGATGCCAATGTCTTCTTCCATGAATGCCCTCCAACTACGAATGTGCTCAGCAAATGGTAACTCCTTCTCTCACACACGAACGTAAGCGGCAAAACAAAACAAACATATCTATAAATGTATCTTATCATAATGATAGATATTATGCAATTAAAGTATGTCAACCCACAAATAAAACATGAATAATTAGCAGCAAATAAATAAATATAAAGTATACGGCTCCACTGCTACTCCATCCCACACTTGTCTTTTTTAGTATACACTTCCTTGGGGATCATCTCTCTAGTTCACTCAATCTTTCTTTTACCTAGCAAAACTCAAAAATACAAAAACAAAAAAAAACTACAAAAAACTACGTTAGTAACTCGATTAATTATACAAACTCCGCGAAACCTCCCCACAGTTGAACTTAATCAGGAGGTTTCTCCTTAATCTGGACCCTATCTAACCCGTTTAGTTCCACCCGGAATTTATGAAACATTAATATATCAATGATGGACCCACAAAATATTAAATTAGAATTAAAATCAGTAACGGTTCATACCACCTATATTTAAACTTACCTGGCAAGAGCCGAATGCGTTGTAAGTATCGAGAAGACTGGTCGTGTTTGACTATTAATGGCTTTTTCACTCCCGTAGACCATCTTCTAAAGTATACGCAAGTTCGGTTTTCAGGTAACCTATCATCCTCGACCTTCTCCCGTGGTTTTGATTCCTGATAAGCATTCAAAACACAATCCACGGGTCGGAAATAGTGTTCTTCCTCTAACACCACATCCTCATCTACACTGTCCTCTACAAGTAGGGCCTCGAGAAACGCAACATCCTCATTAACGTCTAATGTGTCTCCCCCGTCATAATCCGACAATCCATCCAACTCCAGATTCAAGAATTCATCTTCCTCATTAAGCTCATTATCAACCTTAACCATATCCTCAACACCAAACATTAGCTCGAATGACTCTCCCAATTCTATCTCTTTCTCAAACACAGGTTTCACCATAACTTATCTCAGATATGCAGCCCACTCCTCCTCGTCACAATCATCATCAGAGTCACTAGAAAACTTAGTACAATTAGCAACATATACCTGTGAAACCTGAGATGGGATTTCATCAGCCACTCGTGTCTCCGTATCCGGGATGAGCTCCTCTTCTTCATCTACATATTCCATGATTGGTTCTTTCCCTTCTTCTGGAAACGCCGGGAACAACTAGCCTAACCGATTCATGTATCCCAAATAGTTGCCTTCCGCATCATACTTATAACCAGGTGTCGGTTGCTCCTCCAGCTGCACACTCTCCTCTTCGTTTATCTCATCATTAGAGTCACTCCAAAAATCAATAATAGCATGTGAAACTGGAGGTGGAACTTCAACATCCATTTTTGTCTCCTTTACTTGAATGATCTCCTCATCTGAGTGCTCAACATATTTCAAGGATCTTAACCTCTCCATTTCGTCTTCTTCATCCAGTCTCCAAGAAATTTCTTCTACTTGACGTTGAAGATCTGCAATAATATCCTAGTGATTTTTGAAGATGGTATCATGCTCAACTGTAACATCCTAAAATTTTAATGATGAATAAAGGAAGTTATGTTTAGTGATTTCGCGTAATTAATTAATATCGGGTAAGGAGCGGGTCTTGGACTTGGATTAATTGAGATGGGTTAAATGAGAATGGGATTTCAGGGATATAAATACCCCCAAAATCCCAAAATATCTTCATTTTTACCATACTCTCTAACACTTCCAAAACACACACACCACACACCTCAACCGCCGGCGGCCGGAAGAGAGAGGCGAGATCCGAGAGTGTGAGAGAGAGAGACTAGTTGTGATTAAGCAAATAAACAAGACCCAAACAAGCTCAAAAAGGTATGATTCTTGATATTTGAAGTTTAAAGATCCGAGCTTTTAGTGTGTAAACGACCGAAAATGGTCGGGAAGCGTAGTGGGTGATGTTGAATCGTAACAAGGGTGTTAAAATCGCTCGAAATGTTGGACAGAAACCGAAAATGCCGCTATCTGGGCAACTTCGCCTTCATCTGGGCAACTTCGCCTTCAAAGCGATGAACTTCGCCTGCAAGCCAAGTTCGCCTGATGAACTTCGCCTGCAAGCTAAGTTCGCCTGATGGCAACTTCGCCTAGAGCTAAGTTCGCCTGAGGCTTAACTTCGCCTAAAGCCAAGTTCGCCTGATGACAACTTCGCCTAAAGCTAAGTTCGCCTAAGGTTTAACTTCGCCTAAAGCTAAGTTCGCCTAAGGTTTAACTTCGCCTAAAGCCAAGTTCGATTAGAAAATAAATTAAAAACCTAATGAAAAATGTGTTAAGACAGTTAATGGAAATAAAATTTTTCCAAGCTGACCTGGCAGCTCGACCCCAGCCAGGGGCTCTGCCCCTTGGACCCTGCTAGGGGCTGCCGCCCCTAGACCCCGCTGCCAGGGGCGCTGCCCCCCGGACCCCCTTTTGTTGTGGGTCATATAAAGATAGAAATACATTATGAGAAGTGATAGTTAATTGATACGTATACTTGTTATACAGTCAGCCGTGCACAACTGAAGAAAGGGATTACGATTAACGGTGAACGTAACCGTGTTCAGGTGAGTTTCTAGCCCCATTTATGTGTTATGTTTTCGGGGCTGTGTGCATACTCGATATGTTTGTTAATACGCTTATCCTAAGAGATAAGTGTATGCCTTATGTGAATGATATGATATGTAGGAATGATTGCTTGATGGTACGTGAACGATCTTCGGATATTGCACGTACTGTCAGGTTGTAACACTATGTGTAAGGTAAGTATGATATGTATGCTTATGTGTATGAACGTGATAAAGTTAATAAAAGAAGGAAATGACGGTTGCATGGTTGTATGGTTACGAAAAGGGTACCGAGCCCTAATAATACTCGAGGTATGATGTATGGTTGTATGGTAACGAAGAGGGAATCGAACCCTACTAATATTCGAGAACTAGGGAACCGAACCCTACTAATATTCGAGGAAAGAGGGAAACCGAGCCCTAATAATACTCGAGGAAAGAGGGTACCGAGCCCTAATAATACTCGAGGAAGGAGGGTACCGAGCCCTAATAATACTCGAGGAAGGAGGGTACCGAGCCCTAATAATACTCGAGGAATGTAGGGCGTAATGCTCTTTATAACGTAAGATATGAAGGTAAGTTAATACAAAAGAAAGTAAGAAAGTAAGAAAGTATGAAAGTAAGAAAGTAAGAAAGTATGAAAGTATGAAAGTATGAAAGTATGAATGAAAGAATATAATGTTATGTGAATGGTATGATTATGTGATTATCTAGAACTCACTCAGCGTAGCTGACTTTTAGTATGCACGCAGGTGAGTAGGATGAGGCAGCTCGCTTGAGGAGACACATGGCACTGAACAAGAGTCTGGCATCTGAAGACTTATGATGTTTTAATTTTAATGCTTTAATGTTGAAAGACAAAGGATGTTTTGAGACAAGTTATGAATTATGTAATGTTTTATGAAAGTTTTATATTCCGCGTAAATGTTTTAATTAACTCTGATATTTAGAACTGTGTTTATGAGTAAATCCAACACGAAAGTAGGGCTACCGGTAACGGGGCCTTACATCAACGAGCATCTTTTAGGTATCTGTAGCCATGTATTTTTTAATTTTTTTTATATAATAACATTATTTAAGAGTAGTTTTATCGTATTTTATATAAAAAATTTTTATTACATATATAAATAACAAGTTTACATATGTGTAAAATTTATGTACTAACAAATTTACATAGGTGTAAAACAAAACATAGATATGTATAAAAACTAATTTTCAAAATTGTAATTGTAAATATAGATATAAATAATGATAAAGCTACACTCAACTAATATTAACATACAAAAATATTTATAAAAAACGTTAGTTTTCATGGGTTCTTTCAAGTTCTTAAATAATTTAACAGTTCTGTAATGATACTCATCCTATATATATATATATATATTCATAATTCTATCCTTTTCTTTTCTTTGTTAGTTTCCTTTTATTTTATCAAGGTATCGCGTATAACTTCGACTTAAGGTTTAAGCCTTTTATAATATTTTATTATTATTTTATTCGGGCATTATGCCTACCTTTGATCGGCTTATAAACCCTAAATACTCGAGCAACACCTCAACACCTTTTTACCTTCTTGTTCCACTTCTTCTCTCGTCACTTTTCTTTAGCACGCCGAACGATGAACTAGCACGCCAACCGATGAACTCCAATATTTCACTACTTGTCGGCACGCTTTACGAGACCATTCGTCATGATGTTGGGGAATAACAAACTCTTCTTAGTGGGTACGTCGGTGGAATGTGGTACGAACAATCAAATAAACGACACGATAATCGAGGAATCAGGGCACACTTTTCGAGATGGATCGAGGGTTTGAATGTCGGGTGTTAAAGAGATACTAGAGAGAGAGTGGTATGTGAAAGTTGGTGTGAAAATGAATGAAACCCGAAGTTGCTATTTATAGGCAAACCATGAAAGGCATCACGATACGCGATGGCCTCCTTGGTCACACCGTCGCGTATCGCGACATAGCGTTGCACTGTCATCATATAGGTCCGCATGTGTCGCCACGTGGCGGACGTTGTGCCACGTGTTGACACGTGGCGGGCGATGTGCCACATGGCCATGTGGCGAACGGTTTGCCACGTGTGATCACGTGGCAGGCCACGTGCCTTGTTGTCAAACAACCCATCGCGATACGCGATGGGTTTTCCTTATGATCCATCGCGTATCGCGATGGGTCAGGAAAACCAGAATTTTTATTTTAAACCCTAAGGTTGGGATTTTGACAGTTTTGGTCCCTTAACTTAGAAAACTTAATATTTTCAACCCGAAACTTTCACGATGTTACAATTAGTCATTTGGACAATGTGACGTTGATGAAGAAAACTTAGAATAATAATAATCTTCAATAAAGTGAGCCGACGGTTTAACGAGTGTGTCCTATATTGAAAGATCATGAGTTAATATTAAGTCTTGAAGATGAATAATAAATGATATAAAAGTGCATAAAAAACAAGGTTTGGGTTTTCGGGAGTTTAAGTTATACTTTACAAAATACGGTTAAATAAAGTAAGTATATCATAAAATGGGTTTTGCATGAAACCGGGTATTTGATGTTTAGTTTTACTCAACCTTTGTTAAGTTTTACATAGGGGAGTTGGTTTAGTGCTAATGTGCACGATCCCGCTAATGTAAGCAACAAAATCTGACTTTTAAAGACTTGTTCAGCTTAGTCGGTTCGGACTTGATAAAGCAACAAATCCACATCCAACTTCCCAAAACATTTATATATGAATGACTTCAATAAAATCAACAGCTCAAACAAGTTTGGTTCCGACATATCATAATCTTAGAAATATATATAATATAAAGTGCAAAATGAGTTTAAAAGGTTTGGAAAGACTTTTGGTGGTTTAAACGGTGAATGGCTCGTTTAGACAAGTAGTTCGACTTTTATTCGGTTTTTACCCGAAACTTGGTTTAGGCCAAGACTTGTTCAACACTTCCAAAATCTTAAGTAATATGGGAAATATAAAGTAAAACATAACCAAAAAGATAGGTTGAACTTTGGTGGTTTGAACATTGACTAACTTGTTAAAACAAGTGTTCGGGTTTACTCGGTTTTTACCCAAAACTTGGGTTTATAATCCCACGGATCACTATACGGTCTGGTACACGGTACTGGAACTGGTACAGGTTCATGAATTTAAAAAATTAGGTACAGGGTAGGTTCATTGGAACGTCAATTCAGTACACGGTACAGTGCACCATATAATCTGGTACATCATATAGCATGCAAAACAATTTATATAGATTTTTTCTAATAATTATTATATGTTTCTAACATAAGTTAGCATTAAATTTAACTTTGAAGAAGCTTTATTCATGGTTTAACAATTTAACCAGTAATAACATATCTTTTCAAAGTTAACGATAAACTTTAATTAACACTCTAACTCTAAAGGGTTAAAAGTTTATATAATCGTCAACATAGTCGCTCGTCTTAACCATCATGTCTTGTAACCGCTCCGCACCCACAAAAACAATAAAAAACGATCCAAAGTTGACTCCACTCCACAAAACAATGGATTCACAAATAGTGTGATATATGTATCATAAATGCATTATATATGGCGAAAATGAGTGTTTAAAGCAATATTTTCAGACCCGGACCGGACATCGACCCGGACGTCTTACCGGGTCACAGGTCGGACCGACCCGGAAGTCGAACGGTCATTGACCCGGATGATGTCATAAATAATATATATATATATATATAATATATATATATATATATAACTTAAATAACAAGAAAATAAAACAACTACACACGTTATTAGAAACAAGTTTAGGGTTAATTTTAATTAAACTATAACTTTGAAGGTGAAAAATGTAACTTTATAAAAGAAAAAGGTTAAATAATCAAAATGGTTTATAAGTTATGCCAGGGAATGTGCACAGTGCACTCCATCATTTCACCCATCATCCTCACCTGTATTAAACCCAAACATACAAAATTTCCAACTTCGGACTCTATTTTCTCATTTATAGCCCGCCTATTTTTAGAGTTATCGGAATTGCGGCCGGAATATGTTAGAATCATAGATTTTATTACATTTTACCGGTTCATTTGATGGTTCACCGGGTCCGGGTTGACTGCTAACCACAAGAATCGGCCGGGTTTTTAGCAAACGGGCTAAACACCAGGACCGGACCGGTGTTTGTACCGAGTCTCAGTCCGGGCCGGGTTTTAAAACATTGGTTTAAGGTTTTATAAAACATGCCAAAAAATGCAACTAACACTCAACCCCAACCTAACCTTTCACCACCACTCAAGAAACCCTACAAACGGACCCAATCTGCTTTGCAACTTTTGTCGACGTCATCACCCCGCCAATGTCGCTTGCCGCCAATGCACCCTTTGCAACCATTTTTGGGCACCTTAGAACAACTTTCCAGAGAACGTTATGGTGCCAATTGTTCCTCAGCGGTTTGCTTAACTCAACCCTCGTCTTGTGCCGTATGTAACACCCTGGCTAAAGCGGAAACGCCTGAGTGTGACGTACAGATTGCCTAAAACACATGTGACACTATTAAGTGACAAATATTATCATTAATTGATTTAAACATCAAGTGCACAAGGTTTGTAACAAGAAATACATGGAAAATTACAAGAACAATTTCACAACTTATCCATTTTTTGATATACCCTAAGTTCTAATGTCTTCTTCATGTGTCAACTTCGAAAAGATGTACCTGTAGCATATATATAAAATAATGTCAACTATATGAATAGTTGGTGAGTTCACACAAGTTTTGATATATGTACATAAAAACTATACAATTCCATGAACAAGTGTAAATGAGCAAGTAAGGTCCTTTCCGGTTGGGATTGTGCACCAACGTACTCGGAAATAGCGCAAGTAAGTGTCTTTTCCGTTGGTAACAACCAACGTACTCGGATTGGTGGTCCATATTCCACTAATAACATGGTCCTGAGTGCATGGGGGGGGCGTATGATCATACTTAATGAGGAAACCATGAGCACGTAATCTTTGAGCAAGTAAGCAATTAAACACACAAGTCCATGTAACAAATTGTAGTTTGTAAATAATAAATAAACGAAATTGTAATTTGGATAGGATATATACGCTACCCCCAAAAGTAAAAGAGTAAAAAGGGGTGTGAGAAACTCACCTTGAAGTTGAAGACAAACTTGAAATAAAACCGAAAGTGCGTTAATGAAACCGAAACAATTTAACTTCACGAACTAGAATTAAAAGTACAAAATCAATATTAACTAACGACATATAAAAAGTAAATAACTCGGGTTGTCGGTATTTAAAAGTGTTTAAATGTATATTTTATCATTTTATGGTGTTTTGATAATTTAATATTATTGTTAAGTTTTAACGAATTTTAACGAATTGTTAATAAATTATGAATTTAATATTAGTTTAGATTATGAGATTGATATCAAGTTTGAATATTATAAGGGTTATGCAAATATTGGTGTTAACGATATATTTTATTTTGAAAACGAAAGTGTTAACGAGTTATAAAGTTTAACGGACGACAAATAAATATACATATGTTTTACGAGTTTAAACGAGTCTTGACGAGTTTGAAAGACTGGGTTTTTGTTGACAAAATGATAAATATAGATTATAAATAATTTTATTTAACCTAAAATAATTTTATTTATTTATTATGATTTATATAGTAGTTAGCATAAAAGGTTTAAAAAAACAAACAAAAAAAAACATTGCATTGACTCGGGTTCGAACCCGGGTCATCATTGTGACAACACATGGGCACAACCAACTAAACTAGCTAATTTGTTTGTTATTTTAACCAGAAAAGAAAATATATATTACACACTCAAGTTCATCATCTTCCTAATGAAAACCCTAGATTTCAATCCGTTAATCCGTTCCATGTTTGTTCAATTAAGTTTAGGGGTTTTATTAGTCGCTTAAAAACAATACAAATACATGTAATTTTTACCTCTAACTGTGTCGGAATGACGGAAAACAAGACTCGCCGGAAAATGGGTTTCCCCGGATAATTTAGAGGTTTATAGAGGGTTTTAGATAGATGTGAAAGTGTGAGTGAGTTTAGACGAAGCCTGGGTTCTATTTATAGTGCTAATTGGAACGTTTGAGATTAATTGATAGTTAACGACATCTTAATTATTTCCGGTCGTTAATAGATTAAATTCGCGTGTGATTACATATTATTACGAGTTATTATTGTTGATTATGGTTTGCCGTTAGTGGAGAATTACGTTGAATCAAGTATTAAAGTCGAAAACACGTTAAAAAATGGTGGAAATGGCTCACCGGAGCCGTCGCCGGTGGTGGACATCGGAAAAACGGGGTTAGGGACGAGGTGGGGCTGCTGGTGCATGTTTTCATTATTATTATATCATCATATTTATATGTATTTACATTAAGACCCTTGAACTTTCATATTATTTTAAAGTAGATTTTAAACTATATTTACATAATGAACCTTAAACTTTTACAAGTTACATAAATGTAATAAATGTTAATAAACTTAGATATTTATCATACTATACCCGAATTGTTTGGAACTCATTTACTTTAATAAAACTTTAAATCTCGGTGTTTCTTTATTTTAATAAAATGAATTAGAAAATGAAGGAATAATAAACTTAAATCATTAGGAATATGATGAACGACAAATAAGAACCTATTGGAACGACAAAACGGGTCGATTAGTGAATATATTATAAAATACATAAGATGGAATTTGAAATATATATTTATGCATATTTATAAACCAAAAATTTAAAATGGATCGGGCTTTCGGGTTTGAAAAGTAACGAATGTTACAGGACTTACGACTTTTGGAAATTTCGTCCCGAAATTAAAATAAAAATAAAATTTAAAAGAGAACAACTAATATGCGGAGTTGTTAGAAGTTTTAACGATTTTATTCATTAAAATCAAATAACGCTGATCTTTGAATGACCCGAAAGAACGCCACAAATAGAAAATATGACCAGGACACTTATATATAGGATGTACTGGCGGCGTATCCACCATGCCCTTATCATATTGTATTTGTCCCGTTACCCAAAATCATTCCAAGTTCTGAGTTATTTCACACAACCGGACTTATTATATTTTTCATGCGAGGACTTTGATAATTACGTGTCGACCCATAATTACCTCTATCGTCGGATGATCCATATAACTTGCTCTATTGTGTGGTTTTCAGACATAGACCTTAGAAAAATAAATAAATTCTCATATATAACATTGAAAATAAAAAAAAATAATGAATTAAAAGGGTAAAAACATTACAAACGCATTGATAGACCATTCAGGCCAAGTACAACGCGAAAACACCAAGTCAAGTAAATAAGATCATCGTGTCTAAACCAAGTAAACGATGTTGAAAACGAAATAAACGAGTTAATGAAGTTAAAGAATGAAACATTTAGAATTATGAACATCGTAACATGTAATTGAAATAATGGGGTCGAGAATAACGTGGCAAGTAAACGTAGCATTTAACTAACGAAATATGAACATGTAATTCAATAGCGCATAGGGTTCGAGAATAAATTTGATAAACGAAACTTTTAAGTATCAAAATATCATGATGTTTAAAAAATTGAATGAATTGCAACGCAATTAACTGTAACATTGAGATGAAATAAAGTGAACATTTTACAAATTAATAGTTTGAAATGAAACAGATAAACGAAATTCCATTATCAAAATATTAAAATCCATTAAGTTTGTGAAAGAAAAGTTTCAAATAGCAACCTTGAGTTTATCAAAGTAAACAATTGAAATTTCGAAATCAAAATAAAGCATTTGTTCCAGACTGATGAAATCAAGAACAACAAAATGGTCTAATTAAAACATCGAGTGAAAGAGAAGTACACGAATAAACAAAACAATTTGTGTAAAAATATAACATAACATAAACTCGGCATGTACATGGGACACCATCCCGGTTCTAAGTAAACGAATTCGTTTGGAGAGAACCGGTCACTGATAGTCAGTGTAGAAATAAAATAAAAATACGGTTTCTATTAGGTAACTATGTACACACACATGTTCATAGTCCCGTTTTTCACTTAACACGTTGATGGGAAATTGGTCATAGACCCCGAGATAACAAACGTAAACTAATTCAAAAGTGTGACTAAGAATGATGCACGAATTTGAGTTTCGTAAAATACAAACGAATATGGATCAAAGATCAATGAACAATCGGAATAAAATTCGTAAACAATATTCTAAAGAAGTGGATAAAAATCACTTTGGGTAAGCCCGAAAAAAAAACACGAAAAGGAGAAATTATAGAAAAGAAAATGCAGCTTGCGACGTTTGTCTTCTCAAGTGTCGGTTTGTTTGTGGTATGAAAGTTGACGTGAGAGATGGTGCCATGATTTCTTAGCCAAAACTCATTGGCGTTAACGAAGGGGAAAGAAAGGAAGGGATATAGTATATCATAATTTATGAAAATCGGTTGTAAATCGTGATGCTTTTATATCTCATGGTGAAATAAGATTATTTTATTTTAGTTAGGCAAAACGGTTTTAACTAGCGCTAAAACCTGAGAATTTTATGAAATTCTTAACGTAAAAATAAATGTTTTCTTTCAGCCAGCGGCCTAGGAAAAAGATTGTCAGATAACCTGACTCGTTGAATGAAGTATAGCCTCAAAAAGGCTTAAGATTTGTTTAAAACAAGAAATTTACTTTAAATACAGTTTGAAATAATAATTACATTATTATTAGAGGTGACGATAATACTAGTAATAATAACATTACAAATCATAATAAATATTATTAAATAAATAAAATAGTTTCAAAATGGCTCAAACTTGTTTGAAGCAAATATTATATAATAGTAGTGACGATAATACTAGTAATAATAATATTACTAATATCAATAATAATAAAAAAACAATAATAATAATAACAATTCTAATAATAATCATATTGATAATTACCGTAATAATAATAATGATGATGACGGTGATGGTACTATTAACAATAGTAGTAGTAATATTAATAATGATGGTAATATTAATAACTTTAATAATAATAATAATAATAGAGGTGATAATTTTTTTTTAAAGAAAATCCATTTGACTGAAGGTTAAAATAACTAAGGATTTGGCATTAGGCGTGAGGTGATAGTACAAGAAATAAAATGTAGAAAAGTATGCAAAAGAAAATATAGACAAGTTGGATTAGTTTTGTAAAAATCTAAGTATTGAAACCGAAAAATCGTGTAAGGTCGACAAAGATGCGGGGTTAGGATATTGCATGGCGGAAATAAGTTAGGCCTTCCAAAGTATGGCAAGTGTGATAAGGTCACCACAATGTTAGTAGGCTTGTAGCATGAGGTTAAACATGTGATTGAGACAAATGGTTAGGTACATGTCTTGCAGATGGGGGCGTTGAGTTTGGGTAGGTTTTGGCATTATGTGGTAATTGAATCTACCACAGATTGAAGTATATCAACGAGTCAGTGAAGTAAAGCGGTTGGATTTACACATATTATACAAAGAACGTGTTTCTGTGCGAGGCTCTTTAGTTAGGTTTGGTTTGAATTTCCAAGAATTGTGTTGGGTTTGAGTTTGAATTTACTATAGTGATGAAGAAGGCGTGGTAAAACGTGGGGTGATCGGGATCACAGATGCCATTTGCTTGATAACTTGGATTGCCATTTCGCCGGTTGAGTGCGACAATTAGGAAAACGAGAAGGCGTGATACGAAACATGAAGAATTTGCGTGACTTGGGACGTAAGTATAAAAAGGGCTAATAGACACATCAATGAAAACAAGTAAAGAAAAGAAATTGCATGAAACAAATTTGAAATTGAAATTGGAATTCCCATAAAACGTCTTGAGTTTTCGCCTTTCAATAAACGAAAACCTCAAAAATTATTGAATAATCATATGGAAAAAGTATTAAACTTAACAATAAATAGTGAAATCGATTTGAAAATCGAATGTTCATAAACCACCATGACTTTTTAAAATTTTCACTTCTAACACATAATAGTAAAATAACAAAGGAATTGTTTGAAATCCGGTTATTACTTTGCAAACTTTTAAAATTTTAAGCCGTAAATGAGCGTATAAATAAAGAAAACGTGTCATAAAATTCTTTTAAAACTTAACTATTCTCGTATAAAAAATGCGTAATTAAATCGAACCGAAAGCTGGGTATTTGTGTACAGAATTCCTGTTAAAACACATTGTAAAACAGAGAGGAGTGCAACCATATTCTTTTCACAAAGAGAACATGGTCGCGTTTGAAAACTTAAAGTTGTGATTCATATGGCGTTGAAAGTTGTATGCTTTGGCTTAATAGAGTTCATGCTCTTTCCTAACTCTCCAGGTAAGCAACCGGGTCCTGTGTCTGATTGGGATTTATACGCATTGTTTATCCTTAGGTTTCAATAACCTTGGTGTCAAGAGTTTCGGAAAACAGGCACGTCCCCCTTATAGTTACTACATACCCGCCATAAAGAACCATCTTTAAGAAGAATAAATATCGGAACACCACAATGAAAATCAATAATTTAAAATGTTGTTAAATCTTTGCTTTTTAGGCATAAGCCTTGGACTTGTGTGTGCTTGTGTAATTGAAGTAATTGAATCATCAGTATAATAGTATTTTCGTACATTAGGCATAAACAAATCAATAATAACCAAATAATGTGCATTGAACAATCAAATTAGGCTCACATAATTTCTAATTATGCAACCTAAACAATTAAGCAAATAAACTATAATCAACTAGAACACTACGTCTAATGTCCTATCTTATAGTCACGGCTCTGATACCAACTGTAACATACCAGCTAAAGCAGAAACGCCTGAGTGTGACGTACAGATTGCCCAAAACACATGTGACACTATTAAGTGACAATATTATCATTAATTGATTTAAACATCAAGTACACAAGTTTATAACAAGAAATAAATGGAAAATTACAAGAACAATTTCACAACTTGTCCATTTTTTGATATACCCTAAGTTCTAATGTCTTCTTCATGTGTCAACTTTGAATAGATGTACATGTAGCATATATATAAAATAATGTCAACTATATGAATAGTTGGTGAGTTCACACAAGTTTTGATATATGTACATAAAAACTATACAATTCCATGAACAAGTGTAAATGAGCAAGTAAGGTCCTTTTCGGTTGGGATTGTGCACAAACGTACTCGGAAATAGCGCAAGTAAGTGTCTTTTCCGTTGGTAACAACCAACGTACTCGGATCGGGGTTCCATATTCCACTCATAACATCGAGGTCCTGAGTGCATAGGGTAGCGTATGATCATACTTAATGAGGAAACCATGAGCACGTAATCTTTGAGCAAGTAAGCAATTAAACACACAAGTCCATGTAACGAATTGTAGTTTGTAAATAATAAATAAACGAAATTGTAATTTGGATAGGATATATATGCTACCCCCAAAAGTAAAAGCGTAAAAAGGGGTGTGAGAAACTCACCTTGAAGTTGAAGACAAACTTGAAATAAAACCGAAAGTGCATAAATGAAACCGATGCAATTTAACTTCACGAACTAGAATTAAAAGTACAAAATCAATATTAACTAACGACATATAAAAAGTAAATAACTCGGGTTGTCGGTATTTAAAAGTGTTTAAATGTATATTTTATCATTTTATGGTGTTTTGATAATTTAATATTATTGTTAAGTTTTAACGAATTGTTAAAAAATTAGAATTTAATATTAGTTTAGGTTATGAGATTGATATCAAGTTTGAATATTATAAGGGTTATGCAAATATTGGTGTTAACGATATATTTTATTTTGAAAACGAAAGTGTTAACGAGTTATAAAGTTTAACGGACGATAAATAAATATACATATGTTTTACGAGTTTAAACGAGTCTTGACGAGTTTGAAAGACTGGGTTTTTGTTGACAAAATGATAAATATAGATTATAAATAATTTTATTTAACCTAAAATAATTTTATTTATTTATTATGATTTATATAGTAGTTAGCATAAAAGGTTTAAAAAAACAAACAAAAAAAAACATTGCATTGACTCGGGTTCGAACCCGGGTCATCATTGTGACAACACATGGGCACAACCAACTAAACTAGCTAATTTGTTTGTTATTTTAACCAGAAAAGAAAATATATATTACACACTCAAGTTCATCATCTTCCTAATGAAAACCCTAGATTTCAATCCGTTAATCCGTTCCATGTTTGGTCAATTAAGTTTAGGGGTTTTATTAGTCGCTTAAAAACAATACAAATACATGTAATTTTTACCTCTAACTGTGTCGGAATGACGGAGAACAAGAATCGCCGGAAAACGGGTTTTTCCGGATAATTTAGAGGTTTATAGAGGGTTTTAGATAGATGTGAAAGTGTGAGTGAGTTTAGACGAAGCATGGGTTCTATTTATAGTGCTAATTGGAACGTTTGAGGTTAATTGATAGTTAATGACATCTTAATTATTTCCGGTCGTTAATAGATTAAATTCGCGTGTGATTACATATTATTACGAGTTATTATTGTTGATTATGGTTTGCCCTTAGTGGAGAATTACGTTGAATCAAGTATTAAAGTCGAAAACGCGTTAAAAAATGGTGGAAATGGCTCACCGGAGCCGTCGCCGGTGGTGGACATCGGAAAAACGGGGTTAGGGACGAGGTGGGGCTGCTGGTGCATGTTTTCATTATTATTATGTCATCATATTTATATGTATTTACATTAAGACCCTTGAACTTTCATATTATTTTAAAATAGATTTTAAACTATATTTACATAATGAACCTTAAACTTTTACAAGTTACATAAATGTAATAAATGTTAATAAACTTAGATATTTATCATACTATACCCGGATTGTTTGGAACTCATTTACTTTAATAAAACTTTAAATCTCGGTGTTTCGTTATTTTAATAAAATGAATTAGAAAACGAAGGAATAATAAACTTAAATCGGTAGGAATATGATGAACGACAAATAAGAACCTATTGGAACGAAAAAACGGGTCGGTTAGCGAATATATTATAAAATACATAAGACGGAATTTGAAATATATATTTATGTATATTTATAAAACCAAAATTTTAAAATGGATCGGGCTTTCGGGTTTGAAAAGTAACGAATGTTACACCGTATGTTCAACCCATTAACCAGATGCGAGCTTGCTATAACCGTGGTGACCCTAGCCACTTCCGCAACGTGTATCCATTACTCGCGAATGTGAACTCGCTTCAGCTTGCTCCAACCCCATTGTATTAGGTCCAGATGTACCAAACTCAGCAAGCTTACCAGCCACAAGTTTCAAAATTGTTGGCTAACCAAGCCCTAGCTCAGCCACATCCAACCATTCAAGATCATGCACCACAAGTTGGTCAAACCGTTCAAGCTGCTCAAGCTCCTCAAGATACTCACGGGCATGCTTTCATGATTAACGCCAACCAAGCTTAGCAAAGCGACGACGTGGAGAACGGTACTTTCCTCGTAAACGACCACTTCACATCTATTTTATTTGATACCGATGCCGACATGAGCTTTGTGTCTTTTGAATTTGAACCTTTGCTTGCTAAAACCCGATCTAAGCTTAGAAACTCATATTTTGTTGAGGTAGCTATTGGTAAATATGTATCAACTGACTCGGTTATTCGAAATATTAAGTTAGATCTAAATGGCCATAAGTTCTCAGTCGATCTCAATCCTATGCAATTAGGAAGTTTTGACATCATAGTAGGCATGGACTGGTTATCCGTTCATCGTGTTGAAATTGTTTGCTTCGTGAAGTTCATTCGTATCAAGCTTACCAATGGTCAAATCCTTCGTGTCTCTGGTGAAAAGCCTTCTCCCTCGAGCCTAAATCTTATCACTTATTTCCAAGCCTAAACGTACTTACGCAAGAAGTATTTAGCATTCGTAGCTCATGTGGTGGAAAATAAGGAACGAAAAATTGAAGACATTCCTGTTATTCGTGAGTATCCCGAAGTGTTTCCCGATGATGTTTCTGGTCTTCCACCTACTTGTGAAGTTGAATTTTGAATCGATCTCGTGCCTGGTACAACCCCGATTGCTAGGGCTCCTTATTGTCTTGCACCCTCCGAGATGCAATAATTGTCTAATCAACTTCAAGAACTTTCGGATAAAGGGTTCATTCGCCCTAGTTCGTCTCCGTGGGGCGCCCCCATTCTTTTCGGTAGGAAAAAAGATGGATCTTTTCGTATGTGCATCGATTACCGCGAGCTCAACAAGCTCACAATCAAGAATCGTTATCCATTGTCTCGTATTGACGACCTTGTCGATCAACTCTAAGGAGCTTCATGCTTCTCAAAGATTGATCTCCATTCGGGTTATCATCAACTACGCATGCATGAAGATGATATACCTAAAACCGCTTTTCAGGCTCGATATGGGCATTACGAATTTAGGGTTATGCCTTTTGGGCTAACCAATGCGCCTGCAATGTTTACTAACCTCATGAACCGTGCATGCAAACCTTACTTAGATATATTCGTAATTGTTTTTATTGCTGACATTATTATTTATTCTAAGTCCAGAGCCAAGCGCGAGAAACATTTTCATTCCATCCTTGATCTCTTAAGGAATGAACAACTTTATGCTAAGTTCTCAAAGTGCGAGTTTTGGTTGAAAGAAATTCCATTCTTAGGGCATATGATAGACGAAAAGGGTATCCACGTTGACCCAGCCAAAATCGAAGCCATTAAGAATTGGAAAACTCCAACCTCTACTACTGAAGTTCGTTCATTTCTTGGTCTTGCGGGTTACAATTGTCGCTTCATTCTAAATTTTTCCAAGATCGCTTCGTCCCTAACAGCTTTAACTCACAAGGATAAACCTTATGAATGGGGGCTAGAGCAAGATGAAGTTTTTCAAACTCATAAGTGTATGCTTTGTGATGCACCGATCCTTGCACTCCAAGAGGGTAATGAGGATTTTGTTGTCTATTGTGATGCTTCTAATCAAGGCCTCGAATGTGTCCTTATGCAACGAGGTAAAGTTATCGCTTACGCTTCTCGACAACATAAGGTTAATGAAAGGAATTATACAGCGCACGATCTCGAACTCGACGTCGTTGTATTCACGTCGAAAATTTGGAGACATTACCTCCACGACACTAAGTGTGTGGTATTCACTAACCACAAGAGTCTTCATCATATTTGTAACATCACGGAAATTTCGGGCAAAAAAATGTCAACTTTCCAAAGTGTAGGAATCAATTCTGCCAATTTCCAAACTCCAAGGTTAAAAATTAAAAATCTGTTTTCTTGTCCTATCGCGCTACACGATGGGGATAAAAGACAAGCCCATCGCGTATCGCGATGAGGCTTTGGTCAAACCCTCTGGAAGGGTCAACAGCGATACGCGATCGCTGGTTGAACCCACGTCATCGCGATACGCGATGACGTGGTCTGACAAGTTGTGACACGTGTGCCACGTGTCAACCGGTGGCACGAGGTCACGCCATGTGTCAACACGTGGCACCGCGCCGGCCACGTGTCAACACGTGGCAGGTCTACTGGGTGATTGGCCAGGCCTACGTCGCACCGCGCCGGCCACGTGTCAACAAAATAATTCAAATCCAAGAACGAATTAAGAAGACACGTGATCGCCAAAAGAGTTACGCCGATGTCCGTCGTAAGACGTTAGAGTTTAATGTTGATGACAAAGTGCATTTGAAAGTTTCGCCATGGAAAGGCGTAGTTCGCTTCGGCAAGAAAGGAAAGTTAAGTCCTCGATTTGTTGGAACCTTCGAGGTGCTCGAACGAATTGGTACCGTCGTATATCGTTTGTGACTACCCGAGGAAATGCAAGGAATACACGACGTATTCCATGTCTCAAATCTGCGAAAGTGTCTAGCCGATGAATCTCTAGCGATGCCATTAAAAGATGTTGAAATTGATGAAACCTTAAAATTTGTAGAACGTCCAATCCAAATCGAAGATTCAAAATTAAAGAAACTTAAAAGACGAACCTTGAAAATCGTGAAAGTAAAATGGGATTCCCGACGAGGACCCGAGTATACTTGGGAACTCGAGTCGGAAATGAGGAAGAAATACCCCCACTTATTCTCGGGAAGCAATCTCGAGGACGAGATTTACTTCAAGGTGGGGAAGATGTAACATCACGGAAATTTCGGGCCAAAAATGTCAACTTTCCAAAGCGTAGGAATCACATCTGCCAATTTCCAAACTCCAAGGTTAAAAATGAAAAACCTATTTTCTTGTCCTATCGCGCTACGCGATGGGGATAAAATACAAGCCCATCGCGTATCGCGATGAGGCTTTGGTCAAACCTTCTGGAAGGGTCAACAGCGATACGCGATCGCTGGTTGAACCCACGTCATCGTGATACGCGATGACGTGGTCTGACAAGTTGTGACACGTGTGCCACGTGTAAGCCGGTGGCACGAGGTCACGCCACGTGTCAACACGTGGCACTGCGCCGGCCACGTGTCAACACGTGGAAGGTCTACTGGGTGATTGGCCAGGCTTATGTCGCGCTACGCGACGGGCTAGCCAAAAGTCCCATCGCGTATCGCGATGGGACCCAAAATCATGTCTATAAATAGCAAGGTCCGGGTCTTCACAATCCCACACCAAAATTTACACATACTACTCTCTCTCTAACATCTCATTGCACCTTGAAGTTCGTGCCCTCGATCCATCTCGATAACCATACCTGATTCCTCGATTCCCGTGCCATACCTCGATAATTTTGCCACATCCCGATGATGTTAAACAAGAAGATAGCATTGGAGTGACGTCCCGACAAGTTACCTCAAGAAGCGTGCCAACGTGGAAGTGTGTCTCGTTTTGCGTGCCGAAGTAAAGTATTTATCAAGTGAGAGTTGAAAAGATCAAGCGGCGTCGAAGTGCTACCCAAGTGTCTAGGGATTTTAAGCCAACGAAGGTAGGCATAATGACCGACTGAAATAATAATAAAATATTATAAAGGCTTAATACCCTAAGTCGGAATTATACTCGATGCTTAGAAAAAGAAAATAAATAACAAAGAAAAGAAAGAAATATAAATGTATATATATGTGTGTGTGTGTGTAATTATATATATATATATATATAATTCTTTGTAATAAATATTATTTAAGTAATAATGAGTATTCTTAAATAATAAAGAAAAGAATACGTTTCTTAAAGAAGAAGAAACGTAGGATTTTACAATAAACTAAAGGTTTATAAACATTACTTTTTAACTAAAGGTTTTAAAGTAAAAGAATATTGAACTAAATGTTCATCGAGATAAATAAGACTAAAGGTCGTAAGCCGGATTGTATATCCGACTAATAAAAGTTATACTCGTACTATTGGTGCGAGATAGCAAGAGAAAGGCTCACGGACGGTGTTGGAAACCGATCCCTATCAAAAGGTGAATACACCCCACTTTTACAAACTTGTTATCAAACAAATAAACATGTTATGTGTAAAACTTTACATGAGACTAAGTGTCTCTAAAAACATTATGAATAAGAGTAAAAGCCTAGCCCTCAGACTGTAGTATACGTTTTTCTGGATCCTTACATATGTGGTTAAATGCGGTGGGCACATCGCACCACGCCTGGTCACGACCTCCGGCCACTATGGGCCGAACCAAAGTATTTTCGAGTGATAATGACCTTGTGTATATTTATGGTACCTAAGTACGTCAAAACGCTGCGGTGTTTTGCTCGGGTGACCTAGTGTAGAGACTCAAGTTTATAATGATATTGTTTTAACTTGATTATTCCTAAGCCAATATGGGCCGAGGATTACGTGGTCTCGAGGGGTGATTAAGTAAAGTAAATATTTTAGCGCCAGCATATTTACCAGCATTTGTTGCTGACGTATTTTATAACATTTTGCAGGTAATCAAGAATAGGCTTGTGAAGACGAAGTGCTCATGAGTCCGATGGCTCGGATATTTTATTAAACTTAAATATAATGGTGGTTTTGTAAATTTATAAACAAGTAAACTTAAATGAGACTTTTGTCTCATCTTTTGTGTTGTAAATATTTATAACTTTAATCCACATGTTTTAAAGTCTTCCGCTTAAACCCGTAACTCTGATTTATTTACAAATGTGGTACCAACTGTTGAGTCACACTCCTAGGCCTAAGATGGGGGTGTGACAGGTTGGTATCAGAGCCATCGATCTTAGCGAATTGGGTATCATAAAACAATACCCAAGCTTTGATCCAAGCATAGGAAAATATATTTACTTGTTTATTTGAATAGGGATAAGATTGGTTGATAACCCTTTCTTTCCCTCTTTACATTCTAAACCACCATCAAAGATGTCTTACGAGAAATTAATGGAGTATTATAACCGTGAAGCAAGAAGAGAAAGGAAGTATTACAAATTCCCAAAGGACGTCATGAGTAAAGACTATTTCAAAGCATTTTTCAATTCCAATATGGATCATAATCAAAGTAAGCCAAATACAGACATTGAGCAAAGTCCAATCTACCATCTAGATAACACATCACATCAAGTATACCAAGCACCAAGGCACTCAAGTTACTATCCATCCAACCCACCAATGTATCACCCGTCGGAAGTACCAACATATCAACCAATGGAGACTCCATTATATTACCCGTCACAAGATCCAACATATGTACCACCAAATCCGCGCCCGTCATATTATTTTCTCGCAAACAAGCAAGTGAAGGAGGAACCCAAATCTCCTTCATCCGATTGGATGCAATGCCACTCAGATCAGCGAAGGTGGCATACTGGAAATTCTACCATGGATGCTGTCGACTCCTACCTCAACAATGAAGGACCCTCTCGCAAACCAAAGATGAGGGTAATAATGCCATATGAAAGTTTTCGAATGCCCGCAATTGTGCAAGATAATATTCAACATGAGGATGAGGAAGAAGAACCGGAGGAAGAAGAAGAGGACCCAGAAGAAGAGGAAACAGAGGAAGATCCAGAAGAGGAATACCCCGACAATCCGAATGAAGTCACAACGCCAGTTGAAGAACCATTTTCTCATACAAGCTATGGTTCCGTTGATCCCTACATGCAATTTCTTCAAGAACTCAAAGGCAAAGCATCATCAAGCTTCCCACCATATCAAGGAGAAATTCCATCAATTGAAGACCAGGCCAATAAGATTCGGGAGCAGAATGAGGCTGCCGAAGTTTTCTTCAACTACCAATCGGATGTGACTACAACACCATATCCAGATCCAAGGAATCACTACGATGTTGTTATGATGGGATACCGTGATCCACCACCCCGTTACGGTTATCCCAATGACATCCCTCAGTCACAAGAAGAGCATCTCGATCATGCTTTACATGAGACATACGACCTCCGAAAGAAAATAGCCACTGATGGGAAGAAGAAGAAGAAGAAAAAGATGGGAGAAACAATTCTTCGCAAATGCAACAAGTTAACGAGGGCTGTGAAGAAGTTCATGAAGGATTGAGATGATGGTGATGGCGGTGAAATTGCAAAGAAATAGAGTTTATGTGTTAAGATAGTTCGTGTGTTATATGTAATATATGTTGTAATAAAGAATAAGGATAGGTGAATATATATATCGAGTGAATGATATATATAATGTTGTAAAATAATATATATCATTTTTATGATATATATATATATATGTAAAATAAATAAAACTTGTATATTAAGAAAGGAAATTTGTTAAATTTCAGATAAAAAGTTGATAAAAGAAAAGACAAAATGTCTCAACAAAGTAACAACTTTGAGAATAAACGAAAAGAGGAGGAAATAAGAAAAGAAAAAGGGAAGGGTCCTGAAAATAAATAAGACGAACCTATCCCTGAAAAGTATATGAGTCAAATTCAACGAATGATCAAAGATGCTGTTAGGGAAGAATCTGCAGCTAGATCTCAATCTAGACAAACTAAACATTCCCAATCTGTTAATCCTTCTCGAAAATCTGTTTCTAAACCTCGTTCTAGACCTTCTCATATGGAGGAAAGTGTACACGAGTCAAACGCGGATGGAAGATTCCGTCAAGATTTTAAAAGATTGAAGATAAGTGGATGTTCATTTAAAGATTTTAAGTACTATGGACCGAAAGAATTCCATGGTGATAAAGGAGCCATCACAACAGTAAGGTGGCTTGAAGATATGGAGACAATCGTGATAACAAGCAAATGTTCCGAACAAGAAAAGATTCAATATTCTGCCCTTATGTTTAAAGGCGAGGCGCTAGAGTGGTGGAACACATTAATCTTGAGTAGAGGAAGGGAGGTGATGTACAACATGACGTGGAACGAGTTCAAGGAGTTATTGATGTCAAAATTATGTCCGATGCATGAAACGGACCAAATTCAAACTAAATTCATGGCTCACAAGGTTGTTGGAACAAACCTTCGTGAATATAACACGAAATTTCACGAATACTGTCGTTTGGTTCCCTAGCTGGTTACCCCGGAATCCAGCAAAGTTACACGTTACATTTGGGGATTACCACGAGAGATTCGGGACATGGTGAGGTCACACTTACCACAAACCGCTGACTCCGCGATGGAGTTGGCTCAGTACTTGATGGGCGGAATGATCCGCAATAAAGAAGAGGACAAGAGGGTCGTGACAACACAAGACCCAAAGAAGGAAGGAAATACCCGTTTCAAGGGTAAGGGAGTTGACCAACGAAGGTCTGGCTTCAACCCTGGCATCTCGCAATGCAAACTTTGTAAGAAATACCATAGGGGTCGATGCCATCAAACTCCACGACTTTGTGAATCATGTCACAAACCCGGCCACGACACGGCCGATTATTGGAAAAAGAAAATGACTTGCTACAATTGCAAGGAAATGGGACATCTTAGCTTCGAATGCCCCAAGAACAAGCCCGCAGCTGGTGGTGCGGGAGGTAGCGGTCAAAAGAATGAGCCCAAGAAGGGCAATGCAAGAGTCTTTGTCTTGGATACTAAGAAAGCGCCCGACATGCCGGAAACCATTACCGGTACGTTCCTTGTTAACAATGCCTATGCTAGAGTCTTGTTTGATTCAGGTGCCAATTTAAGTTTTATAGATTATAAATTTTGTAGTCTATTAAACGAACCTTTAATCAAACTTAATAAAACTCTAAGCGTCGAGACCGCCAATGGCAAAATTTTTAAAATCTCTGAAGCCTTAGAAAACGGAAAAATCTTATTAGCTGGTTACGTATTGCCTATTCAGTTGCTACCCATGACTCTTGCTGGTTTTGATGTAGTATTGGGTATGGATTGGTTATCCTACAACCATGCTCGAATCCTTTACAATAGCAAGACTATTGAACTTCGATCCACTGATAAACGAACTATTCGAATTGAAAGGGATAAAGATGCTGGCCAAGTTAGCCTAATCTCCATGATAAGGGCTAACAAATGTTTAAATCAAGGATGCTTAGCATTCATGGCCTACGTCACCGAAGAATCAAAACCCAAGGAAATCAAAAACGTTCCCATTGTTTCCAACTATGTTGATGTCTTTCCCGATGAACTTCCTGGTATTCCTCTCGATCGTGAAGTAGAATTTAGGATCGATCTCATTCCCGGTACTGCTCCGATCGCCAAAGCCCCGTATCGCCTCGCGCCAACCGAGATGAAAGAACTGAAGAAACAACTTGACGAGCTTCTGGAGAAAGGTTTCATACGACCAAGTTCATCACCATGGGGAGCGCCGATTCTTTTCGTCAAAAAGAAGGATGGATCCATGCGAATGTGCATCGACTACCGAGACCTCAACAAAGTTACAATCAAGAATCATTACCCGCTCCCTCGAATCGACTATCTGTTTGACCAACTTCAAGGTGCTAGCTTCTTTTCTAAAATCGATCTTCGTTCCGGCTATCACCAACTCAAGGTCCAATCCGAGGACATTCCAAAAACTGCCTTTCGAACGAGGTAAGGCCATTATGAGTTCACCGTTATGCCATTCGGACTCACTAATGCGCCAACCGCGTTCATGGACCTGATGATCCGAATTTGTAAGCCTTACTTGGATAAATTTGTGATCGTATTCATCGTCGACATATTAATTTATTCTAAGTCTAAGGATGATCTCGAAGTCCATCTTCGAACCTTACTTGAAATTCTTAGAACCGAGAAGTTGTACGCTAAGTTCTCGAAATGCGAGTTCTGGTTGCACGAAGTGCAATTTCTTTGTCACATCATCAACGTCAAGGGAATTCAAGTGGACCCCGCTAAGATTGAAGCTATCTCTAAGTGGGAGATTCCAAAGTCGCCAACCGAGATTCGAAGTTTCTTAGGATTGGCCGGCTACTATCGAAGATTCATTGAAAATTTTTCTCGAATCGCTGTTCCCTTAACCTCCTTAACTCGTAAGAACATCGAATATGAATGGGGGACAAAGCAACAAGAGACGTTCGATATACTTAAACAAAAGCTTACCCAAACTCCGATACTGGCCTTGCCAGAAGGTATTGAAGATTTTGTTGTCTTTTGCGATGCGTCTCATTTCGGTTTGGGATGTGTATTAATGCAATGAAAGGAAGTAATCGCTTACGCCTCTCGTCAACTCAAGGTGCACGAAAAGAATTACACGACTCACGATCTAGAGTTAGGCGCCATAATCTTTGTATTTAAGATATGGATGCACTATCTCTATGGAGTAAAATTTATCGTGTACATTGATCATAAAAGCTTGAAACACATCTTCGATCAAAAAGAGCTTAACATGCGTCAACGGCGATGGATGGAGACACTCAATGACTACGATTGTGAGATTATTTACCATGAAGGCAAAGCCAACGTCGTGGCCGATGCCTTAAGTCGCAAAGAACATGAGAAGCCCAAAAGAGTTCGAGCGTTGCGCCTAGAACTTCAAATCGATCTTTACGAACAAATCAAATCCGCGCAAACTCAAGCAATCAACGAAAACCAAATCTCCGATGAAAAACGTAACGGCACCATTGACTTGCAAGTCAAGGGTGACGATGGTATCCTTAGACTTGGCAATAGAATTTGGGTACCAATCGTTGGAGGATTACGTGAGAAAATCTTAAACGAAGCCCATAAGTCCATATATATGATGCATCCCGGAAGCGACAAAATGTACCATAATATGAAAACAAATTATTGGTGGAATGGAATGAAAAGGGATGTCGCTTCGCATGTTGCGAAATGTCTTACTTGTTTGAAAGTCAAGGCTGAACACCAAAAGCCTTCGGGACTGCTCCAGCGACCCGAACTTCCCGTATGGAAGTGGGAGTTTATCACTATAGATTTCATTACTAAACTCCCCAAAACGACTCGACAACATAATGAAATTTGGGTGATTGTGGATCGATTAACAAAGTCCGCACACTTCATACCCATCAATGAGTCGTACTCGATGGACAAATTAGCTCGTATCTATGTTAACAACATTTTTTCTTTACATGGAGTACCACTGTCCATAATTTCTGATCGAGACAGCCGTTTCACGTCTCATTTTTTGAATAGCTTCCAACAAGCGCTTGGTATAAAATTAAACCTTAGCACCGCCTATCACCCACAAACTGATGGGCAAAGCGAAAGGACAATTCAAACGTTTGGAAGATATGCTCCGAGCTTGTGTGATAGACCTAGGTGGAAATTGGGATGACCACTTACCCCAAATGGAATTTTCGTATAACAATAGTTATCATGCAAGTATTCAAGCCGCACCATTCGAGGCATTATATGGTCGAAAATGTAGAACGCCCATGTGTTGGCCTGAAACTGGAGATAACCAATTATATGGACCCGAAATAGTCCAAGAAACCACCGACAAAATAATTCAAATCCAAGAACGAATTAAGACGACACGTGATCGCCAAAAGAGTTACGCCGATGTCCGTCGTAAGACGTTAGAGTTTAATGTTGATGACAAAGTGCATTTGAAAGTTTCGCCATGGAAAGGCGTAGTTCGCTTCGGCAAGAAAGGAAAGTTAAGTCCTCGATTTGTTGGAACCTTCGAGGTACTCGAAAGAATTGGTACCGTCGCATATCGTTTGTGACTACCCGAGGAAATGCAAGGAATACACGACGTATTCCATGTCTCAAATCTGCGAAAGTGTCTAGCCGATGAATCTCTAGCGATGCCATTAAAAGATGTTGAAATTGATGAAACCTTAAAATTTGTAGAACGTCCAATCCAAATCGAAGATTCAAAATTAAAGAAACTTAAAAGACGAACCTTGAAAATCGTGAAAGTAAAATGGGATTCCCGACGAGGACCCGAGTATACTTGGGAACTCGAGTCGGAAATGAGGAAGAAATACCCCCACTTATTCTCGTGAAGCAATCTCGAGGACGAGATTTACTTCAAGGTGGGGAGGATGTAACATCACGGAAATTTCGGGCCAAAAATGTAAACTTTCCAAAGCGTAGGAATCACATCTGCCAATTTCCAAACTCCAAGGTTAAAAATGAAAAACCTATTTTCTTGTCCTATCGCGCTACGCGATGGGGATAAAATACAAGCCCATCGCGTATCGCGATGAGGCTTTGGTCAAACCTTCTGGAAGGGTCAACAGCGATATGCGATCGCTGGTTGAACCCATGTCATCGCGATACGCGATAACGTGGTCTGACAAGTTGTGACACGTGTGCCACGTGTAAGCCGGTGGCACGAGGTCACGCCACGTGTCAACACGTGGCACTGCGCCGGCCACGTGTCAACACGTGGCAGGTCTACTGGGTGATTGACCAGGCCTACGTCGCGCTACGCGACGGGCTAGCCAAAAGACCCATCGCGTATCGCGATGGGACCCAAAATCATGTCTATAAATAGCAAGGTCCGGGTCTTCACAATCCCACACCAAAATTTACACATACTACTCTCTCTCTAACATCTCATTGCACCTCGAAGTTCGTGCCCTCGATCCATCTCGATAACCATACATGATTCCTCGATTCCCGTGCCATACCTCGATAATCGTGCCACATCCCGTTGATGTTAAACAAGAAGATAGCATTGGAGTGACTTCCCGACAAGTTACCTCAAGAAGCGTGCCAACGTGGAAGTGTGTCTCGTTTTGCGTGCCGAAGTAACGTATTTATCAAGTGAGAGTTGAAAAGATCAAGCGGCGTCGAAGTGCTACCCAAGTGTCTAGGGATTTTATGCCAACGAAGGTAGGCATAATGACCGACTGAAATAATAATAAAATATTATAAAGGCTTAATACCCTAAGTCGGAATTATATTCGATGCTTAGAAAAAGAAAATAAATAACAAAGAAAAGAAAGAATTATAAAAGTATATATATATATATATATATATATATATATATGTGTGTGTGTGTAATTATATATATATATATATATATATATATATATATTCTTTGTAATAAATATTATTTAAGTACTAATGAGTATTCTTAAATAATAAAGAAAAGAATACGTTTCTTAAAGAAGAAGAAACGTAGGATTTTATAATAAACTAAAGGTTTATAAACATTACTTTTTAACTAAAGGTTTTAAAGTAAAAGAATATTGAACTAAAGGTTCATCGAGATAAATAATACTAAAGGTCGTAAGCCGGATTGTATATCCGACTAATAAAAGTTATACTCGTACTATAGGTGCGAGATAGCAAGAGAAAGGCTCACGGACGGTGTTGGAAACCGATCCCTATCAAAAGGTGAATACGCCCCACTTTTACAAACTTGTTTTCAAACAAATAAGCATGTTATGTGTAAAACTTTACATGAGACTAAGTGTCTCTAAAAACATTATGAATAAGAGTAAAAGCCTAGCCCTCAGACTGTAGTATATGTTTGTCTGGATCCTTACATATGTTGTTAAATGCGGTGGGCATATCGCACCACGTCTGGTCACGACCTCCAGCCACTATGGGCCGAATCAAAGTATGTTCGAGTGATAATGACCTTGTGTATATTTATGGTACCTAAGTACGTCGAAACGCTGCGGTGTTTTGCTGGGGTGACCTAGGGTAGAGACTCAAGTTTATAATGATGTTGCTATAACTTGATTATTCTTAAGCCAAGATGGGCCGAGGCTTACGTGGTCTCGAGGGGTGATTAAGTAAAGTAAATATTTTAGCGTCAACATATTCACCAGCATTTGTTGCTGACGTATTTTATAACATTTTGCAGGTAATCAAGAATAGGCTTGTGAAGACGAAGGCTCATGATTCCTATGGCTCGGATATTTTATTAAACTTAAATATAATGATGGTTTTGTAAATTTATAAACAAGTAAACTTAAATGAGACTTTTGTCTCATCTTTTGTGTTGTAAATATTTATAACTTTAATCCACATGTTTTAAAGTCTTCCGCTTAAACCCGTAACTCTGATTTATTTACAAATGTGGTACCAACTATTGATTCACACTCCTAGGCCTAAGATGAGGGTGTGACAATATTTTCTACCAAAAAGATCTAAACATGCGGCAACGACGATGGACCGAACTACTTAATGACTACGACTGTGAAATTCAGGGCTCCCTGGTAAAGTGAATGTTGTAGCCGATGCCCTTAGTAGAAAGACCCATGTGAAATAAATTATGCTTCATAGTGTGACCGTTTAAACTGATCTCCAACTTCGTATCTTTGAAGCCCGACATGTCTCTGTCTCTGAGGGTAATATGCACGATGAAATGTCCAGTAGTGCTGAGAATCAACTTGAAACCAAGCGTGTTGGTTTGTTGTATTACCTCAATCGTTTGTGGGTCCCAAATTGTGATGATCTTCGCATATTCATCATGGACGAAGCTCATAAGTCTCGATATTCTATTCATCCCAGTGTGGATAAGATGTATTTCGATCTATGGTCCACATTTTGGTGGCCCAGTATGAAGAACGGCATCGCGTTATATGTGGCAAAATGCCTTACTTGCGCTAAAGTTAGAGGTGAACATCAACGATCACCTGGTATATCTATGGATTTCGTGTTTAAACTCCCGACTACTCGAAGCCTCCATGACGATATTTGGGTTATAGTCGACCGATTGACTAAGTCCGCTCATTTCATTCTGATTAACGAAAAGTTCTCGATAGATTAACTCGCTTAGATTTATGTTCAGCATAGTTTGTCGTCATGGTATACCTTTGCGTATCATTTCCGATCGTGACAGCCGTTTTACTTCACATTTATAGTCATCACTTCAAACCGCGTTGGGAACTTGAGTGTATCTAAACACAGCCTATCATCCTCAAACCGATGGGTAATCCGAGAGAACGAGTCAAACGATCGAAGATATGCTTAGGTCACTTGTCATGGATTTCGGTGGTAATTGGGATTCTCATATTCAATTGATTGAGTTTTGATACAATAACATTTTTCATTTAAGTATCGATATGGCTCCATTCGAAGCACTTTATGGTCGTAAATGTCGTTCTCCCATCTGTTGGAATGAAATTGGTGAAACCCAAATCACCGACCCGGAACTTGTTCAAGAGACTATTGATCGAATCGTTCTTAGTCGCCAAAAGAGTTACGCTGATAATCGACGAAGACCTCTCAAGTTTAATGTTGGTGATATTGTTTTTCTCAAGGTATCCCCTTGGAATTGTGTTGTCCGTTTTGGCAAGAAAGACAAACTATCTCCTCGATTTGTTGAACCTTTTAAGATTCTCGAATGTGTCGGAAGTGTAGCTTATATACTCGAGCTTCCGCAATAACTTTCGAACGTTCATCAAACGTTTCATGTCTCTAAGCTAAAGAAATGTCTAGCCAAGGGAAATGTCCACGTACCTCTCGAAGAGGTGCGCAATTATGAAACAATGCACTTTGTTGTGTGGCGCTGAAGTTAACATAAAGTTTTATCCAATTTCGGGCCCGGGAATTTTCTAACCCGACCACTTTTTGTCATCCTGAAATCACCCTGAACACACTCCCGAGCTCAAAACATACTTTACGTGCCCGGAAACACGTATAAATGACCAAAATCTTACCGAAATCTTTGATATGCAACTTCACCAACAAGGCTCCCCACACTTGGTCTTTGCTACACAACTCAAGGCAAACAATCAATAGACAACTCAATAAAATAAAAACAAATTGAAAACAAACTTACAAACCCCGGGTTGCATCCTGGTCAGCGCTAATTGTGTGTCTACAGCTCGACATTGTCACACCCAGACCAAAGGCGGCGGAACATGCTAGAGCGTAACGTATTGATTGGACAGTAGCTCAAAAGACACTAATAAATATTTAATTTCATTAACATTAAACACGTACACAAATTCAATAATTATAACAATTACATCATATTCTTGTATATTGAATAATATCCTAAGGTCAAACTATTGTCTTCCAACTTGAATAATATCAACTACTTGTACCTGTAACATGTATGAAAAAAGAGTTGGTCAACACGAATATTGGTGAGAATGCATAAGATTTAGTTTTATATAATTATATATAGATAAATCACAATTCATATGTAAATGATGAGTATTACAATTCCTATGCAAATGTAAACAACTAAATAGATGTGGACCCGTTCTTATTGATACGAAATCAAAGTACTTGGGTAAATGTATGATCATACTAGATGAGGATAGATGAGGATGGGATACCAACCACCGAACATAAAATAAACAATTAAGCACATAGAACATTATCATAGAGCATGCAATAATCACACATAAACATATATTGAATTGTGTTATGAATAGATAAGTAAATAAAAATGAGTAATTTAAATAGGGTATACATGTCAACCCCAAAATTTAAAAGATGAAAAAGGGGGATATGTAAACTCACCTTTGAGATTAAAGCCAAACTTGAAATGACAACCGAAAGCACATTAAAGAAAATGAACGATCGAACCTCACGAATTATAAATAAATAAAATATAATAATTAAAGACTAACAAATTGGATTGGAAAGTTTAAAGAATACTAAATCCAATGTGTAAATATTAAGGTAAAAACAAGGAAAAGATCAAAAAGGAAGATGAAATACAAAATCAGTTTTTGGACAGGAAACTATTCTGTTTTGATTAAAGTATTTAAAAATGGTTTTTAGAACCGTATTTCATTGAAGTACATCATAGAATTTGTTTTTGCACTTTTTCAGTTTGTTATAAACAAGATATGCCTCTTTGTTTGACGGATATATCTAATGTCAAAACTGAAATATTGCTAAAAGCAATATTCTAACGATTTCGAAAAGGATTTTGATAAAATAAAATTACGGACTTTTTTGGATATGATTATATAACATTTATTAACATATATCATAAAAAATACTTGGGTCCTTTGAACAAAAAAATAATGATTCAAAACAGAAAAATAAAGATGTAAGAACGTTTCAAGTGTGACCTTCGCATAATCGATCATCTCCTTGTGTTCTTTGTCTCATCTACCTTATACACCATGGTGTATTGATTATATGGATTCCTAGACATGATTGTTTTATGGTCATATGACCATTTTATTAACTAGTATGAACAAGAAATTAACATAAATAGAAATAAGATGAAGAAGACTTGAATAATTAAAACCCTACCTTTGAAATGGGAAAAAAAAAATAATCTCTTGAACTTGTCAAAGAGTGGTGCAAGAATGAAAGGGTGTGAGTGAGTTCTTATTTATACTAAAATAAGGAGGTTATTCTTTAGAATGTTTTAATGACAAAATTGATTAGGAGAGTGATTTGGGGGAGGAGGTTTGACCAAAATTTGAATGGTGTAGGAAGATATTTTTATCTTTTAAAAATAAATAACTTTAGGTAAAAATAAATGTGATATAACTAGATTAAAATGAGGTACTTTGGTATGCATCAATAATGTTATTTATGTGATATAAAGAAAAAATCATGAGTTTTATAATTTTTATTTATATACATATTAGTAATGATTAATATTATTAAATAACTTTAAGAAAGAAAAACTATTACGTATTAAATATGTAACATATGGGTATATGTATAATTAACTGAATCACATCGAAAATTTTAAACGAGTCGAGTTTTCGGGTCCGAAAATTGACGAATGTTACAATATTCACAACTTTTTGAAAATTTCGTCTCGTAATTATAGAAAAACCATAACATAAAGAAAGAAAGTAAAAGTCTAAGAAAGATTTTTTTTTTAAATATAACGCAGACCTTCGAATGACCCGAATAACGCTATAAATGGAAAATTATGATAAGGACACTTATATATAGGATGTACTGGCGGCGTATCCACCATACCCTTATCACAACGACATTTGTATCGTTACCCAAAATCACCCTCGGTTATGAGTTATGACACACAACCGTATTTACTATGAGTTTCATGCGAGGATTTCGATAATTATGTGTGCACTCATATTTATTTAGGTCGTCGCATGATGCACATGGTTCGTCCCGTTGTGCGGTTTGAAAACAAAGGTAAACAAAAACTTTTTTTTTTAAATCGATATCATTTGATCAAGATCAATGAACTAAAAATTGAATGAAAATTGATGAACATAATTAACTAGTAAAATAATAAAAAAAAAGTGACGAAATTGTTGAAGTTAACCATCGAGAGTAATAACAACAAAATGAAATAAACAGATAGAGGAAAATTTTGAAATTATATAAGTAACTTACACATACGATGTAGAGAAAATACTTGAGACGACGAGAAAATTCACGTAATAATAAATAGGTTCACACAACAAACGAATCACATGACTTATGAATATAATAATATATAAGGTTTTAAACCAAGATTATAAATCGATGAGATTAGGTAAGAGTACCATGAGGATGAGGTGAGTTTGGAGGGTTTGGGTAGCCATGTATTAAAATATCAAAATAAAATTTGTACATGTGACTCCTATTAGATAACTATGTACAACACATGTTCATAGTCCCAATTTCCAACACGTTTATAGGCAATCGGTCATAGGTAGTTTATGATACAAATACGGTAATATTAGATAACTATGCACATCACCATGCACATAGTCCTGGTATTTAACCAGTCATAGACCACTTAAATCATGATAATAAATTGTGTAATATTATATAGTGCTCTAAACGACAACATAGGAATAAATGAGTGATTGAACACCATTATAAATAACCATAATTCTCATTCATAACAAAACTGGAGATTTAATGAAGTCAATACATTAGATTCAAATGAAAAGAACTAAATAAAAGAAACGTCTTTTGCGTAGCATGTCTTCATAAAGGGTTAGGTTTAGACTTGGGAACCGTTGATGTAACACACTTGTCCTTAAGTAGCTTGGTCACTTGAGGTTGGTTGGTTGATTGGGATTTGGTTGACTTGAATTGGTTGAATGGGTTGGGCTTGAATTGCTTGGATGGGTTGAGCTTGGATTGGTTGAAGTTGATTTACTTGGGCTTAGTAAGCTTGATATTGAGCGGTTTGGGTCGGGTAGGATTGAATTTGGTTCATGTGTGCGAGTCTTGGGCATGCATTGCGATAATGGTTAGGGTCTCTACAATTGTAGCAAGCTCTAATAGCTGAGGGTGATTGAGTAAACGGTTGAGCATAGGGTAACGTTTGGGGTTGGGTAAAGGGTGAGGCAAATGGTTGCATCAAAAGTTGGTTGCGTTCATGACATGTGGTAAAGAGATGACCAAATTGATTGAAATGGGTGCATTGTCGACACTTGAGGTTAGGCGAATGGTGAAATTTACACGTATCACATAATGGGTGGGGTCCTGTGTAGGGTTTCTTGGTGGGTTGGGCTTGCGATTGAGCCAATACATATTTTTGGGAATTGGACTTTCTTTTATTGTTGCGGTACTAGGGGGGTTGTTGTGCTTGAAGGATTCGGGCTTAGAAGACTCGGGTTTAGAAGATTCGGGCTTAGGTTTTTCGGTGGGCTCGGATGCAGGCTTATCATTGGGCTTTTTGAAATTTTTCCGCGTCAAGGTTCAGGCCTTAACGTGGTTTTCGGTGAGGGTACCGGCTAAGGTGATGGCATCATGGAGGGTTTGAGGGTCACGACTTAGGATGGAATCTCAGATTTGCGTAGGCAAACCCGAGATGTACTTGTCGATTGAACATTCAAGGGGAGTGACCATGTGGGGGATGAGAAGGCTTAGTTCATGGAAACGATCGTTGTAGATGGTGTCATTACCACTTTCTTGTTTCAAATTCCAAAACTCCTCTTCCAACTTCCGAAGCTCATGTTTCGGACAAAACTTATTGAGCATGAGTTTCTTGAGCTCATCCCATGACAACCTCAGCACCAAGCGTGCGCTTCTTACCGTTCCACCAATTGAGGGCATTCTTCTTGAGTATGCTAGAGGCGTAAGTGGTTTTTTGTCCTCGGGACATTCACAGTGGAGGAATACGCTCTCTATTTCTTCGAACTATTGGAGGAGAATAGTAGCACCGTCGATACCGAAGTATTCAGGCGGGTTGGCACTCTTGAATTATTTGATGAAGCAAGAAATTGGGTTCGGAGTTGTGGATGATGTAGGGGCATTCACAGTTTGGAGTTGAGAGATGATTGTTGGGAGGGCTTCCACGATTCCCTTAGCTATGCGGGATGACATGCTACGGCCCGAGGTGCCGGTGCGTCGGTTACGGTTGATAAGGCAGGAAGAAGACATGCTACAATAACGACACGTGAAAAACTTATTATGTTTTGGAAAAAGAAAAAAAATTGTATAACTATGTGAAATTTCTAGTTTTGTGAAATTCATGAGAATACAAGATAAAATTTTAATAACCTTAACTTAGAGTATTGGTGAAATTGATATTGAGAAAATATTCATTCTTAACAAAATAAAAAAAATTTAGACAAAAACCTCATCGTTGATTTAAGAGTGTGATCATCACATGACCACATTTGATAAAATGAGGGTAATAAATTCGGTTTCGTTTGGTGTGATATGCTTTGGCTTAATAAGCTCCACACCCTTACTAAACACTCCAGGAAGACAACCGGGTCTCGCGGTTGATTGAGATTTATGCGCATTGCACTTCCTTAGGCTCGCAAGCCTTGGTGTCAAGTGTTCGGTAAACAAATGTGTCACTCTTACAGTTTACTACATATCCGTCACACGAATCTTCCTCAAGGAGAGGGGAGTGAAAAGACGAGATTTCTTAAGGAATTTCCCATTTTTTTTTCTAAAGTTTGAAAATAATTTTGAGAGTGAGCCATAGCTTCGGATAAAGTGTGTGCTTTTGTATACAAGAATAATATTAAATCATTAAATAGTATTTAAGCTACTATAATCAGCAATATAATTCAGGGTGTAAACACTTAAAGGCATATCACGTATAGGGACCCTAAGCGTGCTACTAGGCTGTTATATCTAACCACCTATCTTATAGCCTTCGGCTCTGATACCAATCTGTCACACCTCGACCAAAGGCGGCGGAACATGTCGGGGTGTAACGTATTGATTGGACAGTAGCTCAAAAGTCACTAATTAAAGCGACAATAAATATTTAATTTCATTAACATTAAACACGTACACAATTTCAATAATTATAACAATTACATCATAATCTTGTATGTTGAATAATATCCTAACGTCAAACTATTGTCTTCCAACTTGAATAATATCAACTACTTGTACCTGTAACATGTAAGAAAATAGAGTTTTTAACACAAATGTTGGTGAGAATACATAAGTTTTAGTTTATATATATATATATATATATATAAATCACAATTCGTATGTAAATGATGAGTATTACAATTCCTATGAAAATGTAAACAACTAAATAGATGTGGACCCGTTCTTATTGATATGAAATCAAAGTATTTGGGTAAATTTATGATCATACTAGATGAGGATGAGATACCAACCACCAAAACATAAAATATACAATAAAGCACATAGAGCATTATCATAGAGCATGCAATAATCACACATAAACATATATTAAATTGTGTTATGAATAGATAAGTAAATAAAAAAGAATAATTTAAATAGGGTGCACATGCCACCCCTAAAATTTTTAAAAGATGAAAAAGGGAGATATGTAAACTCACCTTTGAGATTAAAGCCAAACTTGAAATGACAACCGAAAGCACGTTAAAGAAAATGAACGATCGAACCTCACGAATTATAAATAAATAAAATATAATAATTAAATACTAACTAATGGGATTGGAAAGTTTAAAGAATACTAAATCCAATGTATAAATATTAAGATAAAAACAAGGAAAAGATCAAAAAGGAAGATGAAATACAAAATTAGTTTTTGGACAACAAACTGTTCTGTTTTGATTAAGGTATTTAAAACATCAAACAATTTTATTATAAATCAAGACTTTCCAGTCTACTAAATTAGAATGTTTTGATCAACTTTAATTTAGAAAAGTTTTGCAAATTCGTAACCTAAATAGGCTAAAACAGCCATGTAAATCAGAGGGTACGAATCTGCGCACTGTTTTTAAAATAGTTATTGCGAATTCATAGGAATGAATTAAAATGCGTAAAAATAGTTTTTAGAACCGTATTTCATTTAAGTACATCATAGAATTTGTTGTTGCACTTTTTCAGTTTGTTATAAACAAGATATGCCTCTTTCTTTGACGGATATATCTAATGTCAAAACTGAAATATTGCTAAAAGCAATATTATAATGATTTCGAAAAGGATTTTGATGAAATAAAATTATGGACTTTTTTGGATATGATTATATAACATTTATTAGCATATATCATAAAAAAACCTTGGGCCCTTTGAACAAAAAAATAATGATCCAAAGCAGAAAAATAAAGATGTAAGAACGTTTCAAGTGTGACCTTCGTGTAATCGATCATCTCCTTGTGTTCTTTGTCTCATCCACCCTATACACCATGGTATATGGATTATGTGGATTCCTAGACATGATTGTGTTATGGTTATATGACCATTTGATTAACTAGTATGAACAATAATTTAACATAAATAGAAATAAGATGAAGAAGATTTGAATAGTTAAAACCCTACATTTGAAATGGGAAAAAAAATAATCTCTTGAACTTGTCAAAGAGTAGTGCAAGAATGAAAGGGGTGGGAGTGAGTTCTTATTTATATTAAAATAAGGATGTTTTTCTTTAGAATGTTTTAATGATAAAATTGATTTGGAGAGTGATTTGGGGGAGGAGGTTTGACCAAAATTTGAATGGTGTAGGAATATATTTTTCATCTTTTAAAAATAAATAAATTTAGGTAAAAATAAATGTGACATAACTAGATCAAAATGAGGTACTTTGGTTATGCATCAATAATGTTATTTATGTGATATTTGAATAAAGAAAAAATCATGAGTGTTATAATTTTTTTTTATATACATATTAATGATTAATATTATTAAATAACTTTAAGAAAGAAAAAACTATTACGTATGAAATATGTAACATATGGGTATATGTATAATTAACTGAATCACATCGAAAATTTTAAACGAGTCGGGTTTTCGGGTCCGAAAATTGACGAATGTTACAAACATCAACTCGAGTGTCAATTATCTTCATAAACTGGTGAGGTTACCAAGAAGCTCATCAATTCCTTATCCATGTTGTGGATATCTTTCATTTACAAATACGGCTTCAACCTATAGCCATTCACCACTTGCCTTACATGGTCGTCAAAATTTTCTATCTCGTATTGACCATGGTTCCTACTCCAACAATCAAGCACGGGCCCGTTCATTTACTCTTTAGCTTGCCCGGGAAGAGTTTCATCCTTGTGATGTAAAGCCAAACTCTTTGACCGACTTCAAAGTTCTTCAACCGGATCCTTGCATCGTGTACCTTCTTCATCTTTGCCTTGTATGCCGATGCGCACCCGTATGCCTTGTCCCTTAACTCCTCAATCTCGCACAAGGCCAACTTCCTAGCTTTGCATGCATCATCATAACTCGTGTTAACATGTTTAGTGGTCCAATAATCTATTTATGCAATTTCGACCGGTAAATGGAAATCATTTTCATACACAAGTCTATAAGGAGTAGTACCAATCAACGTTTTATAAGCCATCCGGTAGGCCCACAAAGCATTGGTTAACTTAGTTGACGAATCCTTACGATCCGTCCGAACAGTTTTCTGTAAAATCTGTTTAATCTGCCGATTGGATACCTCAATTTGTCCACTGTTTGTGGATGGTAAGGAGTTGCAATTCTATGATCGACCCCATATCGTTTAAGCAACTTTCCGAATTTAAAATTTTTGAAATGGGATTCCCCATCACTAATGATGGTCCGGGGGATTCCAAATCTCGAGAAAATATTAGTTTGCACAAAGTTGCAAACGACAAGATGATCATTCGTCCTAGTGGCTATCGCCTCAACCCAATTAACCTAGGGTCGTCATAATGATATTTTAAACAAAACCCTAATTTTCCCAATTCTGCCACCCATCGCGGTACGTGATGGGGTCTTCACAGGTCCATCACGTATCTTTATGGACCAAAAGTCAACGTTCATTATTTTAAAGCCCATCACGATACGTGATGGACTACCTTCCACCCCGTCGCGTAGCGCGACGGGTCTCCTCACCAGCAAATTTCATTTCTTTGTCTCGTTTCGCATGCTGGTCATCCCAGGTCTTCATCCCGTGTTCGTACATGTCTATATTAACTCCTTTAAACACCTGTGTCCTGAAATATAACAAACACATATGAAGTACCAAAGTTCATGCAATAAACGACTAAAAGTAAGCAATTAACGAACCAAAGTATATACAAATTAACTGGCCATCACAAAGGTCCAGGTTACAAGTTTGATTTTATCACTTTCACGAGTCCAGTTTCCAAGAAACTTACATACTCATGTTGTATTATATCTCTTCCATTTACGGGCTCTGGGTCATATTTGAAACCCATATAACCTCTTATTTGGCTTTTGAGTTATAATATGAGTGTTAGAATAGTCGAAGTCTGACTGTTAGTTCAGCAACTAAATGAATTTTACTAACTCAGATTCAGTTTAGTTTAGTAGACACAATCATAACTAAAAAAATGATGATGTACAGTGGATCCTACAACAATTTTATAGTGTGGTATTGAGTGTGTGTTTTGAAACTGCAGTTGTATATAGTAATGTTTGATGTTTATATAAGCAGGTTCAAAATGGTTATAATAATAAGTTTAGTTACTTTACAGTAAGTTTTTTTTGTTGCTTTGGTTGTGACAAGCAAGGATAAGTTAGATATGTTGCGGAGTATGCATGCTCATTATTGTTTGGCAACTTATTATGTGGTGAGTTTAGTGTTGATAAAAGCCCAGAGTTAAATGGATGAAATGGTGTGAGTGTTGACTCAAGAGAACAAGACACTCGAACACCTTCATATGTTGCAAACTACCAGTGCCGATCTTCCTAAAGAAAATGTTTGTTTGCTCTATTGTTCTTTAAATAGAGGTTTGAATGAAACGATTAGACAATCACAGTGTATGTTTTACTTAGGGCTATAAAAGTATAATTTTAACTTTTTTTTCCCCTCCCAACTTGAGAATACATAAAATGTTTAACTCCCTTTTTTTTTCTTTCATTTTCATCATTAAACTCAGGAACATAAATATTTTCTTTTATATCATAATTTTATTTTCTTTATTTTCTCTCCTTTAATAAAACTCGAGAACACAACGGTATTGACATCCTAGTCCAAGGTTAAAGATGAAAGCACAACCTCAATGCAGGTTGAGGTCGGGTTCGTGACCCCATACATAGTAAATGTTACGAGCTAGATAAAAACGGCGTCGTATAGGTCCCAAAAGTTTTATTAATAAAGCAAAAAGCCCTAAATAATAAAAACCAATAATATTCTTCTTCGTCATCACACCTGTAAGATCCAATTAGCTTTTCGCTAATCAAAGTTATTTTCACCTTCTCACACTAACAATTATTATTGTGATTTCGTTCCTCAATTTCAGGATCTAAGATGTCCGTGCGTGTTCTCAACCCTAATGCCGAAGTCCTTAACAAATCCGCTGCTCTTTACATGAACATCAATGCCGCCAAGGGCTTACAGGACGTCCTCAAAAGCAACCTTGGTCCTAAAGGCACCATTAAAATGTAATAGTTACCTTCCTTTTTTATTTTTATTTATATTTCTGTTACTAATTGTTGTTATTCATTTAACAGGCTTGTTGGAGGAGCAGGAGATATCAAGTTAACCAAGGACGGCAACACCTTACTCAAAGAAATGGTTACCTCATAATATTAATATTAATATATTTTGCATTGTGTTTTATTTACACTGATTCATTTTTAATTTATGATATGGTTGCAGCAAATTCAAAATCCTACTGTGATTATGATTGCGAGAACAGCTGTGGCACAGGATGATACCATGGAACCACTTCCATGGTCATTTTTATTGGCGAGATCATGAAACAGTCTGAACTTCATATTAGTCGTCATCATCATCATCATCGTACTCAGTATATCCCACCAATAGCAATGCTATGGTAGGGTCTGAGGAGGGTAAGATGTAGACAGTCTTACCTCTATCCCATAGGGATAGAGAGGCTGCTTCCGGTTTGTGAAGGTCTTTTATTTCTCTACCGTGTTATTAGTTAATTCGGCTTTTCTAATCAAATAATTTAAACACTTTTAAGAACTCTTAACAACCGATCATTTTATTTGTTTAATACTGGGTTATAAACCCGCGTATTGAACGGGATGACTAAATAGTTAATTAATAAGATACTTTTTAAGTGTCTGAATAACTTTTATGTCGTGTATGATCAAAACATGTGATGTTTACCAAGTTTATAAATATGAATGCATTTGATCAATATATAAGCAAGACAAAGGCAATATTTAGGTTATAGTTTCATTGCAATGATCGACACAGTTGACAGTTTCACAAACTCCTATTTTGACATATAGCTTGCCGTTCTTCTACAATAGTTTATTGACAGAATCGCAGAATTAGTATTTTTGCCATTATTATTGAAGAATCCACTGTCATTCAACACGTAGGTTCTTGATAGGCTTTATATTGGTAAACTTTGGTCAAAATATTTTAATTTAAAAATGAAATTATTTAAGTTAATAATTTACCAAATAATTTACTATAAATAATTTTAATGATAATTTTAATTTTAACCTTAAATAGCCAAACTAACTACAGAATTAAAGTTTTGTCCTTTTACCAATTTAGCCACTTAAAATAGCTAAGTGTGTTTTAGGTTGGAAAATAAGGGCGAGGAGGTTCCGGAGAATGACATGTGGCAGTAAATTTATTCTTTTATTAGGTAGATGAGATGATTATTTGATGTTAATTTTGTCATTTATTATATATAATTTTATAATTACATTTATGTAAATTCGTATTACACTTGCAAAGTTGTAAACTTGTGATTACATACATGTAATCACAAAATTACATATATAATAAGTGACAAAACTACCTTCAAATAATATTTAATATACAAAAGAAATCAATAAATAGATAAAATGATCGGTTGTTCAGAGTTCTGAAGAGATCCAAACTCTCATAATATTGTATTTATTGTTCAAAATTGTAGTCTAATTTAAATATTCTGAAGTTAAGTGAGTTGTTTTAGCTGACATCATCATTTGAACATCATGGAAAGTGAAAGATTATGTTTGTTTGTATTGCTGTTTATGCAGGGATGCATCCAAGGGTCATGGCTGATGGTCTTGGAATAGCCAAGATGGCCTTACTGGAATTTCTTGAAAAGTTTAAGACTCCTGTAGTGATGGGTGATCAGCCTGATATAGAGATTCTGAAGATGGTAGCAAGAACAACATTGAGAACTAAGGTGTTCTTTTTAAATTTTGTTTACACATTCTTTCTTTCATTAAGTTGTTGTTGGGTTGATTTTTATTGTTAATTGTTGTGCAGTTGTATGAAGGTTTAGCAGATCAATTAACTGACATTGTTGTGAATGCGGTGAGATTTCGACTGTTTTTAATATTCAAGAAAGATGAATATGCCAACTTTTGTAGCTAAAAAGCATTTTTTTTTGTTTACTAGGTGCTTTGTATCCGCAAGCCGGAAGAGGCTCTTGATCTTTTCATGGTTGAGATTATGCACATGCGCCACAAGTTTGATGTAGACACGCGTTTGGTATGTTTTAAGTTTTAACTGATTACTCGACTTATTAAGATTGACATTATCATTTAATTTGTTATTATTTTTTATTATTTTGTAAAATAGGTGGAGGGTCTTGTTCTTGACCACGGGTCCCGACATCCTGATATGAAGAGGCGAGCAGAGAATTGTCACATTTTGACTTGTAATGTGTCTTTGGAGTATGAAAAAAGGTAAAATTATATGTTGAATTTTGACATTTTTATAATTTGCTGTGTACAATCGTTAGTATGTTAAACTTTAATAGTTGATGTTAATTTTATTTAATTTGCTTTTCAGTGAAATAAATTCTGGATTTTTCTACTCAAATGCTGAACAGAGAGAGGCAATGGTTGCTGCAGAGAGAAGTTCTGTTGATGAGAGAGTGAAAAAAATCATTGATCTGAAAAATAAGGTATTATTTTTAGGCTTGTAAACCGTAAACGAACCGAATGAACTTGAGCGGCGTGTCTTTGTGTTGGTTCGTTTAACTTTAACCGAACAAACGATCAAACACAAACAATTAAAAAGAACAGGGTTTTATTATGTCGTGTTCGTTCGTTATGAAAATGAATGTGTTGGGCCTAAAAGTTATTAAAACTATGCAATGTTTTAATTAGACAAAAAGATTTAATGAATATATTAGCGAAGAAAGTCAGAAACTTAGTTAAACGCAAACTAACGAACATAAGTGAATGAACGAGAGATGTGCTCATGTTCGTTCGTTTAATTAAATGAACAAAATTTTCCGTTCATGTTCGTTAAATAAATGAACTTCCCGCGTAACAGTTTCGAACTGTTCATAGAATGTCCGGTTCAGTTACAGGCTTAATAATTTCTATTCAATTAACGTGGCTTTTGTTCGAAGTTTGAATTCTAATAGATCTCATGGTTTGCAGGTGTGTAAAGGTACTGAAGACAACTTTGTAGTTATAAATCAGAAAGGAATCGACCCTCCATCATTGGATCTTCTTGCTAGGGCAGGGGTAAGTCTGATTTTCAGTCAAAGTTGGTCAAAAGTAGGGTTTATAGGAGACTTATCCGCTTACATGTATAAACAACCAAAAGAACAAAGACAGTTATAAAAGGTTTACTCGATATAAAGTTGACATGTAAAATATATGAGACAGATGCAACTTCTGGTTGTAAGTAAAGCTTATTTAGTTGTACATTGGTAATCTTGCAGATAGTTGCTCTTCGAAGAGCTAAAAGAAGAAATATGGAGCGTTTAGTTTTGGCATGTGGTGGGGAAGCTGTGAACTCTGTGGATGATCTAACCCCCGATTGCCTTGGATGGGCTGGACTTGTTTATGAGCATGTTCTTGGTGAGGATAAGTATACATTTGTTGAGAATGTAAAGCATCCAAACTCGTGCACAATTTTAATCAAAGGTAAAGTTAAAATATTTTGGCTTTCTATGATATCAATTAGCTTCGGTTTACATTATTTTTTATATATTATTGAAGGACCAAACGACCACACGATTGCACAAATCAAGGATGCTATTAGAGATGGCCTGCGAGCAGTCAAAAATACAATTGAAGACAAGGCAGTTGTTAGAGTAAGTTTGTTATATATTTGATTATGTTGTTGACTCTGACTTTATATAAGCTGTATATTTTTATATGTATTAGGGTGCGGGTGCTTTTGAGATTGCTGCTCGACAGTATTTGGTTAATGAAGTGAAAAAAACTGTTAAAGGGGTAAGTTTAACTTTTCTATACTTTTATTATTACTTTTTAATATATTTAATATTTTGGTTCTTATTGTTACGACCAGCGTGCTCAACTTGGTGTTCAAGCTTTCGCGGATGCACTTCTCGTTATACCAAAGACTCTTGCTGAAAATTCCGGGCTTGACACTCAAGACGTTATAATTACTTTAACTGTAATTTCTTTATTAATTTTTTTTATTATTTTTTTACAGTATGTTAATATAGTATGCTCACTTAAAATCACTTGATTAGGGCGAGCATGACAAAGGGAATGTTGTTGGACTAAATCAACAAACGGGGGATCCGATTGACCCTCAGATGGAGGGAATTTATGATAATTACGTGGTCAAGCGCCAAATCATCAACTCAGCGTATGGACATAGCTAGAAAATATATTTGGATTTTTTTATAATCATTGGGTGAAATTGTTTGGGTTTTGTGTTTTTTGCAGACCTGTAATTGCTTCACAGCTGCTGCTTGTGGATGAAGTGATTCGTGCGGGCCGCAACATGAGAAAGCCGAGTTAGTTGGTTGGTTACTTCATTTAGCCTATGATGTTGCAGGTGGAGAATTAAGGTTTGTTTTTGGTGGTGAATGGACTAGACATATTTGTTTCTAATTTCTAGATTTTGACCAACCTAGGTTGTCTGCCACATTCTTTTGATGTGAACTCTAGTTTGAGGTGTTGCATTTTAATTTGCAGTGGGGATATACATTTTTATTTCAAATATGGTTTTTATGGAAGTACTGTTCTGCATTGATAATACAGTTCTTTTTAAACTTATTTTTTAATGGTTATCCAGTATTTATGGCTGGACTACTTTATAAAGGTTGAGAATCACCAAGTTGAGCAACTTTTAAAATGTGATTTAGAAAGAAGTCACCACTTTGTCACGGGTGTATGTTTCCTGAATGGGATTTGAAAATAAGCAACTGAAAGGTGATAAAGGAGATAGTGTAGAGAATGCATTTAAGGAGCATAATAATGGGGCATAAAACAGGCGAAAATGACTTTAGCAGTAATTTTTTTGTAACATGAGTCTAGGCTTGCAAACTAACCAAAAGGACATGAATATAGAGTGTTTGTGTTCATTCTTGTAGCTTTAGTTGAACAGATGACTAAACACAAACAACTAAATGAATGGGATTTTCTTGTTCGTGTTTGTCGCTAAGAAATTGAACGTGTTTGTTTATTTTCATTTATTAACAGTCTAACGAACAAACGGACATAAAAGAGCTAAATCAGTTAGAGTAAATGTGTAGTGTTGGACCTAAAAAGAGTCTAAATGTAGTGGACCTAAAATACTTAAATAAACATATTAACAAACTTAACGCAAACTAACAAGCATATATGAATGCAAATGTACAAAGGTAAACGAATTTAAGTGAGCCAACATACACACATGCTCCTGAACATAAATGGACGATCAAGAGATGTGTTCATGTTTTTTTCATTTAACTAAATGAACTAACATTTTCTATTAATGTTCATTCGTTCGTTTATTAAATAAACAAAGATGTAGTCAAACCAAAACAATTCAGTGGATGTTTGGTTCATTATAGGCGGCTTACACGAGTCTTTTGTGATTTAATTTTTTTTTTGTGTTATAGTTTTATATCCTTTCTTATAATTTAGAATTTTTTTATAGTTGTCATATATGTTAGGTACATTTTATATGTGTAAATGACTAAAAGTAAATAGTTGAGTCAATTTATGAAAAATACATAATAGAAAGATCTTACCCAGACATGTTATATATATGTTAGGTATGTTGTAGTATATATACATTAATGTAAATAGTTGAGTCAATTTATGGAAAATACATAATAGAAAGATCTAGCCCTGCTTGCGGTGCGCCCATATGATGTATATATGTGTGAACCCTCGGGTGGGCAAAAGTGAAATTGCACTAATTTTGACGTTATTTTACTAATCTCGTGAAAATAACGTTAAAAGTGACGGACGGTTAATTAGGCATCATGTAGTGGCGTTGATAGCCGAAAGACAAGGGTACATGCACCGATCAGCCGGTGTCCCGATGATTGAGTGCTATGTGCCTTATGTCCAAGGCTTGATGCAAAACTACTATCGAGCCGGGGGTCTCACCGGAAGCAGCCTCTCTATCCTTATGGGGTAGAGGTAAGGCTGTCTACATCTTACCCTCCTCAGACCCTACTATAGCTTTGCTATTGGTGGGATATACTGAGTACGATGATGATGACATAATAGAAAGATCTTATCCAAACATTTAATGTCAATACGAACGTGCTTTAAATTATTTTCTATATTTAATATTAATATTGGTAAGTTTTATAAACAGTTGACTTATAAAGTATATAAAAAGCTGAGTTATTATCGTGTACGATAAAAGAAATATATATTTTTTAGATCGCTTAACCACAACAAACATAAATAAACAATCAACGATCAAATACTGATCCCGTACATCCCGCTTAACTGACTCCTCTCCCAACCCAATATCGATCATCCCTAATTTTGATTTTTGAATTTAAGATAACTTATTATTTGATTTATTTTTCTAGTAAAGTTTTCACTTTTGACGGTCAACGTCAAGCAAAGGGTGGGGTGAAACTCGTGTATATCGCCTGTAGCCAACTCCGCCCTAAAAAACTAAGAGAGTACACGTGTCACGTTCTCATTGGTCAGCACCTCCTCTGTTTCACGCGTTTTCTATTATATAAACCCCTAGAATCCGCTTCTTCTCATCTCCTCCTCCTTACGATCACACAGAATCAATCAAACGCTGCTACTCTCTTTAGGTATTCTTCATCTGATTATTATTATTATTATTATTATTATTATTATTATTATTTTAATTTCTATCTCTAATGTAGCTGTATCTGCACCGTCGATTGTTAATCTGTTGCTATGTATGTGTTCATAACTGAATCTGTTACTATTAGATTCATGTAAACTGATTCTAACAATGAGTTTATATCGTAAGCTGTTAAGATCTGTGAATCTGGAGCTTCAGGATCTGTAGTAACTGTCTTATTGAGCTAATAACTGCTTAGGTATTTGATTATATGTACTGATTCATAGAGTAAGTTGATTCGTTTATGAACGAAACACTGAGATGATTTGTAGATCGATGAGTTGATTTGGTCACACATATGTCAACTGTGCTTCCGTTACTTGTACTGTACAAGTCGTGATGCGTTCTGTGTCACGTTTTGGGGAAAATGTCTAGCGATAATAGATTTAGAAATTTGTCAACTGTGCATTGGTTGCTTGTACTGTACAATTCGTGATGCATGCGATGTTGAAATTGGGTGAAATGTCTAGTGTTATAGATTTAGAGATCTGTCAACCGTGTACAAGTCATGATGCATGTGGTGTCAAATTTTGGGGAAAATGTGTAGTTTTGGTCATCGTGTATGAATCTTATCTGCACGTAGCAGTTGACTAAAGCATTCAGTTGTTTATTGTGAGAATTTATTGAATTAGTATAATTTGGTCTACAAAGAACATACATTGATAACTTAGATGTGTTAGATCTGCAGTTTGACGATCTTGACTGATTTCGTCAAACTTTTTGTAAATCTAGATATAACAGAAATGGCATCGACTGAAGCTACACGCGAAGAAAATGTGTACATGGCCAAGCTGGCAGAGCAGGCCGAGAGATACGAAGAAATGGTTGAGTTTATGGAAAAGGTTGTGAAGATTGTTGACAACGAGGAGTTGACCGTGGAAGAAAGGAATCTTCTTTCTGTTGCTTACAAGAACGTGATTGGAGCCCGGAGGGCGTCATGGAGAATCATTTCTTCTATTGAGCAGAAGGAAGAGAGCCGTGGGAATGAAGATCATGTTAAGCTGATCAAGGATTACAGGGCTACGATCGAGACTGAACTCAGCAAGATATGTGATGGTATTTTGGGACTTCTGGATTCACATCTGGTTCCATCTGCATCATCTGCAGAGTCGAAGATCTTTTACTTGAAGATGAAGGGTGATTACTTTAGGTACTTGGCTGAATTTAAGACTGGTTCTGATAGGAAGGAGGCTGCTGAGAGTACTTTGTTAGCTTACAAGTCTGCTCAAGTGAGTGATTTGTTTTTAATTTATATGCGCTGAATATTGCTATAACTTGAGTTGATTATTTATGTTGACTTGTGACCATGGTGTTTTGTTGTAGGATATTGCTCTATCTGACTTGGCACCTACTCACCCGATAAGGCTTGGCCTTGCACTTAACTTCTCGGTGTTCTATTATGAGATTCTCAACTCCCCTGACCGTGCTTGCAACCTTGCCAAGCAGGTAATGCTGTTACTTTTTGTACAATGTCATTGTACAAACTGTCTATTGTGTTTGCAGAGATGCATTTGTAATGTGTTTATATGTGTATTTGAATATTAGTATAAACACACACATGGTTAAATAGACGTACTATTTTTTTGTGTTTCTGTGTTTAGCGACTAAACTTTTAGCCATACGCGTTGATTTGGTAATGCCCTGCACTAAAACACTGTTCTGTGTGACAGGCATTTGATGAAGCTATTGCTGAGCTGGATACATTAGGTGAGGATTCATACAAGGACAGCACATTGATCATGCAACTTCTCCGTGACAATCTCACTTTGTGGACATCTGATATTGCGGTTAGACTTTTTCTTACAAGTTTTTTGTCTCCTAATATTTTATGAAAATACACACTTTCACATGACAAACTGAATCTGCAATTTTATTGGGAACGTGTGGTTAATGTTTCTGGTTTTTGTTGCAGGATGAGGCTGGGGACGAGATCAAGGAATCATCAAAGGCCGAGGAAACACAGTGATTGATCTACGGGAGTTTTCTTTGTAGGAAACAGTTGCGTGTATTTTATTATTATAGGTGTTCTGTTCTCATCAACGGACGGAATGATTTGCACAATAGTCGGGTGTTGAAGTAATTGTGGCTTGTTGATTGTTATCCGAGTATGACTTTTGAATTGGTTCTTTTCAATTAATTAAGATTCTGGATCATTGAGCTGTTTTGAGTTGGTTTTTAAAATCTTGTACCCAATAAGTTACTGGTCATTTGAATTTCCAGGTATCATGTATCTGGGCTTTGTTAATACAAAAATAAATTTATTTTCTTTATAATATTTTAAATAACTTGTTCCCTGAATGAGAGACGAAATTATTCCTACTGTTTTAATCCTACCGTCTCTGTCTTCTCTCCCTTCACGAACCCTGACCCGCGAGTTAACACAAATTAGGTTAAGATCTCTTGGATCCATGAAGGTTTATATATGGTTCACAGTGATAGAGATTAGGCGTGTGCAATGTTGTAAGAGTAGGTTTATAAGGCCGAGTACTCTCCGAGTATTCGCTATAAGTTATGTCGCCAAGACGAGTTTCTATAAATCCGCATAGTTACTAAGAATCGATGTGGTCACCCTCAGCAAAAATCGCATCTAGTTGGCAAATTTGGGCCGATTTAGACTTAAGAAAAATAAAATATAATTCGTATTTCTATAATATTAAAGAACATATATCAATTTTTTAATTAATTGTTAGAAATTTTTACATTAATTTATTATTTAAAAATGTATTTATGTTATTTATATGATATTCACGTATTTTATTATGAATATTAGTAACTATAATACTTGACATATATATAATACCCAATTTTTATTTTATTTTTATATTTACCATGTCTGAGTACCCTCCAATTATTCCCCGAATACTCTGAGTACATCCAACTCCCCAGTCGACCGCATAGGGTCCACATAGCGATTTTTGCAACCTTAGGTGTGTGGTGTGATCATTGTAATCTAGAAGTGTGCATGTTGGTTTTACCTTTAATTTGTACCATAAACGAAGGTATCGAGTATGGGGAACTACCAACTAGCGGCACTAGCCAGTTTGGTTAAAGTTGGTTTTCGGTTTTTAGGTTATGGTACAAATATAAGAGGTTCAAAGAGTTTTTTTTTTCTTTTTTTTTTTAATTTTCAAAGATGTGGATAAAAAGAGAACAAATCTATGTTAAAACTTATATATAGGTCGCACCATCCAACTAAGAGTTGCTCAATTGCTGCCTTGCATATACTATATGATGATGTTTAGACAAGTTTTATGCAGTTTTGTAATTTCAATATAGAGATAGCTGAAACTTTGGATACTAGTGTGGATGGGATGTTGGTGAAGAATTATAAAATTCTTGATCAATTAGAGGTCTTATATAATGAAAGAATTCTCACCGGTTAACACTAAGTAGCCTACACATGAACTAAGCAGCCTACACATGAACCACTGTAGAAGAAATTGAAGCCGTATATAAATATTTGTGTATGCTAGTTTTAATGTGGGTAGGTTAGATTAAATTTCAACTGTTACGTGTATTATGGTAGATACCTAATTAAGGTTCAACCTAAGTACATGATTTTCTGTCGATTCAAACTAAGTACATGATCTTTAGAATACTTGTGAAATATTCATATCAATAATTGTTTTTAGAGATCAAGTATTAATTTTTAGTGTCATATTAGTTGTCATTTATCTTTTATATATCATAAACTTCTTATTCTAGTATGTTTAAAGTTTCGCATAACTAAGTTGAGAAGTTGGAAGTTAGGTTGCGTCTCTTATTTTTCAAACTCCTTGGTTATACCCGGCCACAGTTAACAATTTCAAGGTCGAACTTTTCTAAGGAGGTAGAGTTGTAATACTCAGAATTTATCAACAATTAAAATTCAAATAAATATAATAGTATACAATACAGATAAAAAAATAATTAGACAAATATAAAAGAATGGTTATTTAGAAAAAAAATCTAATAATAACAAACAAGCACGTTGAAAATAAAACTTGCGGATCATCACCCAACCTATGTAATTGACCCATGACACACACCCTTGCTTTGCAATCACTCTTAAATGACTTATTTCGAGCAATATATTAACACGAGATCTGAAGTTTGATTATCCATCCCTTCCATCTCGATCAATTTAAATCTCTCAGATTTGATCGTGTACTCTGCCTCGACTCGTGATACCGGCATCATATCACACCACCACCATTAAATCAACATTTTCACAACTAGTAATCCGCTACTAAACGACCGTTAGGGGACTGGCGCCTAGTAATCCACCATAAATTAATCATTGCATTACACCAGCTAATGGACTAATGCTTCTTCATTGTATTGTTGATCAATTCCTCATGGTGATAATGGAAAACATGAATTATATGATAAACCTATAATTATATGTGTACTTGTTATAACATGGAGAGTAGCAACCGCATCAAAGAAGGATGTAGACGACATAGTTGTCAGCTTGATCGAGTTCCCTTTAGGATGTATAGTTAAGGATGATGTTAGGGTTTTTGAGAGGAATCCGGTTTAGTAGAGAAGAGGCACATAAAATTGTATGTGTGTGCGAGATTAGGTTATGATTTTAATATGTATTTCTCTTTATATACACTCAAGGGGAAACCCTTTATTAGTTAATTAAAGGTAATATGACCCATCAACAATTACCAAACTAATATATAATAAGGTATAATTAATATTTTGATATAATATTATATAAATGATAATTATGGCCATATAAATAAATGTATATATATTATATTTATACTTATATTCTCCCATTTGGCCGAATAATCATTTATTGTGAGTATTAGTTTAGTCTGATCACAAGTTAATACTCATTTTAGCTTTAAACTCAACTAGAGCAGATATATACAATCATTGAATTGAACATCAGCTCAAGACCCCATTAATCTTACTGTAGTCCTTATTTAAAACCTAGTTAACTATGATCAAAATTTTCAAGTAAGCCCTTCAAACGTTGATTTGTATAATAATTTGTCTATATGTCATTATGCATGCAGAACATATTAAGAGGCATACAAAATCAAAATTGATGAGGAAAATTAATAGTTAATCATTCATAGTACGATATGCAGTTGTACATGGTCATCAATAAACCCCTCATGATTATAAGAGCTTTCATTATACTTATGGGTAATAGACCTTTAGTTATAGGATCCTTAAGCATATCTTGAATGTATTCGATATGAAAATTTAGATTCCTCAATTCGTTCATAAATGAATAATTAATTTCATTTCAAACTTTAATGCAACACATCTCAAACTGTTAATGTTTGAGAAAACATGGTAGCTGATTTTATCACAATAAGTCTTCAATATTTAATTTATATGAAGTTTAATAAAACTTATGAGTCCACTAATAAATATTCAACAACATTTAGTGACAATATAGCGTAATTAATCAACATATTATGTCGTTATGACTTAGGTTGTTGTTATCAGCTTATTATGACTCCTCCATGAGATAGATCTATCTACTGACATAAGAATATATCCCGAAAATTACATTTTCTTATATCTGAATATGACAAAGTTTAGAGTAATTTACCGGTTTGAATTCTCACTTCTTCTTTTAAATTATAGTCTTTCGTTTCTTTTAAAGAAATTTTAATACTCTTTTAAATGCTTCACATTAACCTAAACATATCTAGTGTGTTGCAATTTTGAGTAATATCTAAATGAGTATAGACTTGAACATACATAAGGCTTCTACTTAATGAAGCATAAGATAATAATCTCAATGATCCTATTATCCTCTAAAATAGAGCAACATTGTTTGTTACATGTGTAAGGACCCATTTAAGGTAAAACTTATAGTACAAAACTAGGTCTATCTCAGAATGTTATGATATCTATTACGTAAGGGATATCCATGAGATCTATCATATCAAAGTATGTACGAACAATGCTTTGACTTATGTAACATATACTTGTTAAAAGAATGTCATTTATAAAAGGACAAGTTTGTTTTTGGTTGCTCTCACTCATCTTGAGGTAGGTACATTAATCCACTTGGTTTTTGATGAAAATATTTGTATAAAGATTTCATCACATTTTGATGTTTGCATTAACCTATATACGTATTTAATTGATTTATAGACTAAATGTTCTCTGACCTTCAGTGTATAACTTTTAGGTTGTTTTATGAATATATAAATATGTAAGCCGGTTGTTAGGGAAAGTTTAATGTTCATCTAATGTAGCTCTTAACTATTATACGTTACTAAAATAATAATGATCCTTAAAGAAATCTTTTGTAATATTGGTAAGAAGATTCTTTGATAATTGGTTTCTCCTTGAATATAACCTTTAACAATCAATCGTGCTTCTTAGTGTCTTAACCTTTTTTTATTGGGATTTATTTAGTTATGAACACTCTTAAGTGATTCAACCAAATCTCAAATGTTATTTAGACTTATGGTGTCAATTTTGCTAATAATAGCTTTTTTCCATTCAAAAGACTGACTGATATTAATGGTTTAATTAGAAGGGGTAGAATCATTAAACTTTCCAACATCTATTTTAACTTTAGTTAGGGAGATTACATAATCATCAATGTCAGTAGGTTTCAAAAATCTAGATGGCCCCCTAAGTTGATTATTGGGTAATTTTCAAAGTCTCGGTTTTATGGATTAGCTCTTGGTTAGGTTGCTATCATTTTTAGGATTCTAAGTGTGTAAGAATTGGTGTAGCATGGTGTACAAGAGGTGTAATTGGAGTTAAATTTGGAGTAAAATTTAATGAGTCTCTTCCTCTCGCCTTTTGTACTTTTGTCAAGTCATTATAAGGACTTTTATTGCTCCCACTGACCTTAGAAACCTTTAGGAAATTAGCATGCTTAGGGTCAATATTTAATGACCAATAGATTCTAACAGAGAAACAAATCAATACTATAAGTTGTTGCAGTTTCTCTTGGTGAGGATTAGTTTAGTAAGAAATCTGAATTTGCTCATGTTTAAGCAACAATGAAACTTTTGTAAGAGTAGTAGTAAACTCTAAAGAGATAAGTTTTGATGGAATAGTGTTGTTATGGAGATGTGTCTTGTACAATAGGTGTAATTGAGATAGTATCAAGTTTTCACTCCCTCGCCTCTTGCAAATTTTGTAAGTTATGATTGAGACACTTAAGGATCCCACAGATCTTTAATATCTCTAGGAAAAATACAAGAGAAGTTTCATTGATGTCGTGACGTGGGAATATGTTATATATATGTTAGACTTGATTTGATGTCATTAACGTCCAGATGTCATAGTAAACTTAGGGACATATTTAGAATAAATCGTATTAAGTATATATGAATGGATTTCTTTAAGACCATGGACCATAGAAGACAGATTAGATACAAGTAAATAGCCTTTTAAATGATAAAGAGTTATGTCTGAATATTCTGTTTGAATAAGTTTCATGAATGTAAGTGAAATATAACTTCTGGTGGACCCATATTTACCCATATTTATTTCTTAAGCCAAGTAATGTTTCGGGAATCTAACACATGATTTAAAATCACTAAGAATGAGATTATGAAAAATCACCCTCATCAACATGATTTCTCATGAAATTTGGTTTTAATGGATGAATTTTATAGGTCTCATTTGTCTTTTGTTAAATTTTTATTTACAAGTGATGTGTGTCTAACGATGCTCTCACAACTAAGCTTTAAATTTATTAAACGGAATTCCTAAAGAAGCCACACAAAACCGGCAAGTGTACCGATCACTAATAGCATAGCACTAAGGAAGTCCGAGTGTCGAACACAAGGACACGTGAACACGTATCTAATACTTAACCCTAAATAAGACTCACCTAAGAATAATATATTTTAAATTGATTATTATATTATTAAATACTTAACCTAACTTAATTTAATTAACTTAAAAGACTTATTTTGAGAAGACTAAACGAAACTGTGAAAATAAGTTTTATCAATGGGAAAAACGTCTACCTAAATAAGAATCCTATTGAAGGTATAATAAGCTACTGGATTTTAGAATCTCACGACACCGGCTCCTAAGGAATGACACAATTAAGGTTCACTCAGGAAGCTAGATTACCTCTCGGTCTCACTAACAAGCCCTCACCTACACTTAGTTGATTTTAAGAACAAACCGGGTGACAAATTGTTAACGTGCTCTAATGCAGACTCTCCTCTCGGTCTCACCGACACACTACCCTAATAGAGACGAATACTACGCAACCAAGGATAGAGGAACAATTCAGTTTAACTTAAACTAGGTCAACTAATCGCTCACAAACCCAAACCCGACAAGAACCGAACCCGCTCTCGCGCGTCCTAACAAGTAAAAGCTATGAGACGAGTTTACTTCCTATCACCTCTCGGTCTCAAGGAAGGTGTCTACCCGCTGATTTTAACTAATTAATATACCCAAACTTACCCTACGGTTGTACACCCCGCAAACAATCTCTAAACACAAAGTAAAGAGTTCAAACAAGCTAAAATCAACTAAAACCGATTCAATCAATCGAAGCAAGAGGTAATTGAGTATTATTAATCAAAACACAGCCACTAAACACAACCTAATTCAATGTTAAACCAAACTTTACATTAACAAATCAAGTCATGATCATCAACAATCCAAACTACTTACTAAAGCCTAACAATAATCATCTAACCTAGGTAGAACTAACAAGTTTAGCTACACATTAATTTTGGACAGCAGCCAATATTCAAATTAAACATCATAAACATAAACATAAACATAAGTAAACTCATTCAATAATCAAGAACAATCAAACACAAGTCAAACTTCAAATTACTTGCAAAACAATCCAACAAAAAGATCAAGTTTAACTAGTTAGGGTTCTTGAACAAAAACACAAAGTTTATGGATGAATACTTATGATTATATGGCTGAGATTATGATGATTATAGCCCTTAGCTGCTGTAGCAAGCCCTCCTTGGTGTTATTCTTCTTCTCCAGCTGTCACTATAGCCACCAACTCAGCCGCCACACTTTTTTTTTCTTTCTTTCTTCCTTGCTGGCCGATCGCAAGTTTTGGGCAGATTTGGGGCTGCTGAATTCGGGATTTTTTGGGCTGTTAGGGTTCTTTTTTCTTTTTTAATTAATATATTATGCATGTAAGGCTTCTAAATTGTGGGCTTGGGTCGGGCCTTGAGTTGTAGTCTTCAAAGTTGCTCAAATAAGCCCCTAGAGTCTTCAAACTTGCCACTTTTCTTCATTAAAACTCATAACCTACAAGTAAACATCCATCTTTGTAAAATTAAGCAAAAACAAGCTATACCTCTTAATAATTAAACTAAAAAGCAATTAAATCATGATAAAACGATAAGGAAAGTAAGTGTGTTTTACAACACATCAACAAGATAACAAAAGTCGTGAAAGTATATAGTATCATCTAATTCTATTTTATAAATGTTTCAATCCAGATATTGATAACAAATAATATGAGAGTTTAAGGTAAGAGTGACTTTATGTAGGCTATGTAAACCTCATAACTGTCTTAATGTAGCTTAAGTATTGATACTAAATTCTGATTAATCTCCAGAATATTTAAGTTATTATAAAGCGTAATTAGAAGACAAATTTTCATGCTTTCTAATAACCTTAACATTTTTATTTGTCACTAACACTCATGTTAGTTATTTGTTGATTTCGGGTAAACATATAGAAGTAGACTCAACCAATCATGTGTTAATGGGAATATTAGGATTAACAAACTTATATATCATTAATATTATACAACTATCAATTTTAGCCGACTGTTCTTTTTTAATTATGGATAGTCTTGTTGCTTATGTCTAATCTAATTGCATATGTTTGCAATGAGATTTCTCCTTAGAGAACTTAAAGATGGAAGTAATACTTGTATTTTGTCTATGAACCTTAGAATTATCCTCTTTTAGGCTTTAATGGTAATGAGTTGAATAACATCTTATTTTCCGGTATCAGACATTTCTTTTCTTGTATATGTTGATGATCAACACACTCATTTTGCTTTGGTAGTTCTGAGTGTTATAGTTTATTCTTATGGCACCAAATTCTTGTATTGAAAATTTTAGTATGTAATGTGCTAGAAAATTGTACTTATTTTCATGTGTGAGCCCTTAATTTTATGGGTCATGATATTGTAAATTATGATATATTCAGTAATGTCATTTAACCTTATAGTTAGAATTTTCAAGGAACGTATGCATCTTAGGAGTTATTTTAATTATTTTATTGATATTAGATTAGTTTTAGGAAAAACTAAATCCAGAATAACTCTATTTGATAGCATGAGTTTATTGATCATCATAAGAGACATTATGTTTGACTCATCCCATTTTTCTTGCTCTATGTTTATTCTTTATTACTATTATTAGAAGGAGCAACAAGATGGTCATGTCTTGAGGATAATAAAAAAACGAGAAGAGCTAAAAGTTAATGAAACTCTTTATGAAGCATAACATATTTGGGTTTGAGATTAGAGTGGATGATTTGAATGAGATAGTAATTTCAAGGAAGAAATGATAATGAGTAATGCTATGGGATATCAAGGTAAGAAAGATTAAAATTCATAATCATTAGATAAATGAATGATCATTAATGTGAGGATCATTGTATTTTGTTGAAAGTGTGATATGTTTATTATTAACATCAAAGTAATAAACTATAATGAAAAGTTCTACTTAAAAAAATCACCTTTGGATAGAATTAAAATTTATTTAAGTATATGTATGCAAAACAATAGTAACACATCACCTTTGGGCAGAAATGATACATTTAAATCATTTAGGCAAAAGTAGCAAAATGTTTTAATTAAACTTGAATAAGGGGTAGATGTAACACACATTTGGGCAGAAGTGATACATAAAAATTCATTCAAGTAAAAATTTTATGTTTTGTAAAAGGTTTTTAAATTTTAAGTATTTACAAAACATTTAATTAGTTAACAATAACCTGTTTAGCTTAGAACAGTTTTGGTTTTCGGTTTTTGTAATGAGTTCTCGATTCTAGTCATGAATTCTCGGTCAAATTATGAGTTCTCGGTCAACCCGTATGAGTTCTTGGTCAACTTATGAGTTCTCGACCAACACTTCAGTTCTCGGTTTTTATTGGGTTTTCGATTTTTAATAAGTTTTCGGTTTTTAATGGGGTCTTGGTTTTAACGAGATTTCGGTTTTGATGAAATCTCAGTTTTGTGAGATTTCAGTTTTAAGAGATCTCGGTTTGACTGAGATTTCGGTAAGCATTAAAATCCAAAAATTATTTAAGGTAATAATATTTTGGTTCAAATTGTTAGGGATTAATTTTATCTACAAGATTTGTTTAATTTTGAAATTTATATTCTTAATAATTATTCAAATTTCAAAAAATCTTTGGAGTTTTGTTTATCCAGTTACTTTAGGAAAAAACGCAATCAAAATCCGAATTTTAACCACAATATGTATTATTGTCGAAAAAACCCATGATGAACACGAAGAACATTATCGAAAAACCATAAATTTTTTACAGGTTTTTAATGTGAAATCAGGTTCTAAAAGTTTTAAACAGTTTATATATTAACCGGTATCAATAAGTACAAGTATAATAAAAATCAAAATTAGGGTTTATCAAGACTTTAGATTCAAGTCTTCCGGTTTAAATCCAGATTTAATGAAAAACCATGAAGAACCGATTAAACAACATTGCTCTTGATACCACATGTTGATCAATTCCTCATGGTGATAATGGAAAAAATGAATAATATGATAAATCTATAATTATATGTGTACATGTTATAGCATGGAGAGTAGCAACCGCATCGGAGAAGGATGTAGACGACATAGTTGTCAGCTTGATCGAGTTCCCCTTTAGGAAGTATAGTTAAGGATGGTGTTAGTGTTCTTGAGAGGAACTCGGTTTAGTAGAGAAGAGGCACATAAAATTGTATGTGTGTGCGAGATTAGGTTATGATTTTAATATTTATCTCTATTTATATACACCCAATGGAAAACCCTTTATTAGTTAATTAAAGGTAATGTGGCCCATCAACAATTACCAAACTAATATATAATAAGGTATAATTAATATTTGATATAATATTATATAAATGATAATGATGGCCATATATATATATATTTATATTTATTCTTAAAGGTATTTAAGAAATTAAAAACACAATTCTACAAGAGTAAAATTAAGTATAATTAACTCCATTTATGTCTTATGATATAGAAAAATCGATGATGAGATTGGTTAATTAAGTATAGAGGTTTCTTTGAGTATCTCGTAACTATTATTCCTAAAACTTGGTCTCTTTGTATACATGCATGCATGCATTCATACCTGCGTATGCATGTACTTATATATATATATATATAATATATATATATATATATCCCCTTTTGTAGGTTCATTTGTTTATTTATAAATACATACTAGTATTAAGCCGCACCTCTACCCGTCTAACATTACGGGCGGGGCGTAAAACTGGGCGAAGTAGCATCAATGCCACACCGTTGCCGGCGACCATCAACGTCGGGAAAACTCGTAAAACATAAGAAATAAAAAAAACGTACAAATAAAACCTAACATCATTTGGATGTAAAAGTGTTAAATAATGCACCTCTATTGGGCCTGTTAATGAACAAACAATAGACCGAAACGTAAAAAACAACGCGATAATTAGAGAATATAATAAAAGTAAATATGTTCAACCATATACTCACGCTGCAACGTGTTAACTCAAAATTTTAAAATGAAACATAAAACGAAACATTTGTAAAGATGAAAAGTATATGAGACCAAAGTTGAAAGTGATAAAAGTATTGGGGTTTATCCGTATATGGCTATCAGTGTTGGCCCAAACGGATCAAGCACTCGAATCAAACGAACTTATCAAACAAACAAACACGAGATGTCGGGGTGACAACCCTCGACTCTTTTCATATAACCAAACGAACATAACTTCACGAACATACAAGGAGAAGAGACCTCTCTTGACTCTCTCAAATAAAACTAATAATCTGGACCCTATTTATAGACCTACTATACTGGTTATCCAAACATACCTAACTTGAAAACAAGACAAACTTATTCTAGAGTAATCCATAATATTCTTACCATACTAAACAAATATTAATATAAAACTTAACAAAACAAACCCTGAACTTCAATCACTTAATAAATGTAAGGCCCCGTTACTGGTGCCTCACTTTGACGTTGGATTCACTCATAAACGCAGTTCTAGATATCAGAGTTAATTAAAACTTTCGCGGAATAATAAAACTTCAACCATAAGATTTTACATGACCATCAAATCTTGTCTTATAAAACATTCATAGTCATTTAAATCAAAACATAGTCTTTAAAACATCACAACATTTCTTCGAGATGCCAGTATCTTCGGTTCCATGCCCGAAGGTACGCATTACATACATAATCTGTTCATCTTCTGTTCATATAAATTCATAGCTAACCTTACATTATAAAGGGCATTTCACCCTACATACCTCGGATATTATTACCCTCCATCCTCGGATATTATTAGGGTCCGGTCTCCCTTCATCCTCGGATATTATTAGGTTCCGGTCTCCCTTCATCCTCAGATATTATTAGGGTCCGGTCACCCTTTCTTCCATACCTTCATACCATACCTTTCTATATACATAATTGCATGTTTCATGCATACATACATCATTCATTCTTCATATATAATAATTTTATCATAACCTTTACCTAGCAGTACATGCAATATCCGAAGATCGTTCATGTACTATTTATATACCATACATATATAACTCATACCTCATACATACTTCATTCAAACATCAATCATACACCATACATATCATTCATATCTTTAGCTACCACCTAACGGTCCATGCCATATTCGAAGATCGTTCATGAACCGTCAAGCAATCATCATACATAATTCATATAAGGCATACACTTACCACTTAAGGTAAATGTATTAACTATCACATCGAGTATGCACATAGCCCCGAAAACATAACAAGGAAGTGGGGCTAGAAACTCACCTGAAGTCGGTTACGTTCACCGTTAACAGTTATTCCTTTCTTCAGTTGGGCACGGCTAACTGTATAATAATTACATGCATCAATTAACTATCACTACGCATCTCGCGTTTCTAGTCTAATTATAACCCTCAACGAACGGGGGTCCGGGGGCATCGCCCCTGGCAGCGGGGTCTAGGGGCGGCAGCCCGTAGCAGAGTCCAAGGGGCAGAGCCCCTGGCTGGGGTCGAGCTGCCAGGTCAGCTTGGAAAAATTTTATTTCCATTAACTGACTTAACACATTTTCCATTAGAATTTTGAATCATCATAAAATTTGCTAACTTAAAAAAAGGTTCAAGGGCTTCTTTGTAATTAAATCATTCTTTTTCTAAGTCCAGGGACCATTCTATCATTTTGTCAAAACTTTTAATTCGTTACTTGGTTCTTAACGAACTGGTTCTTATAACGAATCAGTTATTGTAACGAATCAGTCCATAGCGAACCAGTCCAGGTAACAAATCGGTCCATCTAATTCGTTATCTCTTCTAACGAACTGGCTATAACGAATCAAGGGTAAATCTCTACCTTTTTCCCTTAACGAAATGGATGCGAACTAGAGCTAGTTCGTTACGCTCCCTTAGACGAATCAGCTAGCGAATCAACCCTGATTCGTTAACTTTCCGTTAGCGAACTAGGGTTAGGTCAGGGAATGTCAGAACATTCCCTGACATCTCTTACCTCGTACCTAACTTTCCGGCGCCGTCGCCGGAAAAACGCGGTTTCGCCGGAAAAAACGAGTTTTGACTCGTTTTTCACCGTTTTTCGCCCCGTTCGATCCAGATCTGAGCTAGGGTGATCCCTAAGCTCATCTTAGGTTCTATTTATACCCGAATCTACCCGGATCTCGTGACATAAACGGTTTAAACGGTGTCGGTTCGTCGTTTAGTCACTATATCTAACGGTTTAAGCTCATACAATGTCATAGTATCATTAACATAGGTCAGAATCGGTTCTTCTTCTATCTTTCGGCTAGAGAGAGACTAGAGAGAGAGAGAACTCAAGTGTGTGCTTTGGGAGATGTATGGAATGTGTGTAAAATGAATTAAATGGGTGATTAATGGTTTATATAATTGTGGGATCATGGGCTTAAGCCCATGGTCTTACCTTCTTTCTTTCATAACCCAAGTCCATAACCCATATCCATTTAACCCAACAATAGCCCAACTCATATTCTATTTATCTAAAACCGATAACGACCCACTATAAAATAGACGAAATTTATTTTATTATTATAACCACAAGTAGGATGTTACAAGTCTTCCCTCCTTCAAGAGGTTTCGTCCCCGAAACCTAACTATTACATAAACAAATTCGGGTAAAACTTGCGCATCTCATCCTCAGCTTCCCAAGTGGCGTCCGATCCTTTGCGATGCTTCCATATCACTTTTACTAAGGGTATAACCTTGTGTCGGAGTTGCTTCTCCTTGCGATCAACTATCTCGATTGGTTGCTCAATGTAATTCAACCGTTCATCAACCTCAGTGTCCATTAATGGCACGTGCGACGTGTCATCAGCCAGACATTTTCTCAGATGAGAAACATGGAAGGTTGAGTGAATTCCTTCTAAATCTTCTGGCAAATCTAACTTGTAAGCCACTTCACCTACTCGATCTGAAATCTTGAACGGTCCAATGTACCTCGGACTCAACTTTCCCCTCTTCCTAAAACGAATAATTCCTTTCCAAGGTGAGACCTTGATCATCACATTGTCACCAACGTTAAACTCAATCGGTCGTCGCCGCTTATCGACATACGACTTCTGTCTGTCTTGAGCAGCTTTCATTCTTGCCTTAATCTGATCAAACATTGAAGAAGTTTCTTGAACAACTTCCACACTTCCCATCTCCTTTTAACCAATCTCTCCCCAACATACCGAAGTTCTACAACGTCTTCCATATAACATCTCGAATGGTGGCATACTAATACTTGAATGGTTGCTGTTGTTGTAGGAGAATTCTGCTAGATGTAGATGATCATCCCAACTTCCACCAAAGTCTAAAACACAAGCACGTAGCATATCCTCAAGGGTTTGGATCGTCCTTTCAGACTGTCCATCTGTTTGAGGACGATACGCCGTACTGATGTTCAATCTTGTTCCCATAGCTTCATGGAACTTCTTCCAAAACCTCGAAGTAAACCGAGTATCTCTATCAGACACAATCGATAACGGTACTCCATGCTTAGATACAACATCTTTAATGAACAAGCTTGCTAACGTCTCTGACGAGATAGCCTCTCATATAGGCAGAAAGTGAGCACTTTTGGTCAAACGGTCCACAATCACCCATATGATATCATGATGCTTAGTTGTACGAGGTAGCTTAGTTATGAAATCCATGGTGATGTGTTCCCATTTCCATTCAGGTATCTCCAAGGGTTGCATCTTTCCATAAGGCTTCTGATGTTCGTCTTTGACTTGTAAACAAGTTAAGCACTTACTGACATAATCTACTACATCATTCTTCATTCTTAGCCACCAGTAATCTCTTTTCAAATCTTGGTACATCTTCATAGTTTCTGGATGAATCGAATACCTTGACTTATGAGCTTCATCTAAGATTCGACCTCTGAGATCTCCATGGCGTGGAATCCACATACGGTCAAACCTAGTCTTAACACCATGCGTGTTTTCCATCAACTCGTCTTGCTGACCAAAAATCATTTCTTTCTTTACTAGCCCTTAATCTACTAGCACTTCTGACCGCACCTTGATGATTTCTTCAAATAAGCTTGAGTTCATAATTAGCTGATATGACTTTACTGTTGCAATGACTTCCGCATTCTTACGGCTTAGCCCGTCAGCGACTACGTTAGCCTTACCAGGGTAGTACTTAATATCACAGTCGTAATCCTTTATCAATTCTAACCATCTTCTCTGCCTCATGTTCAATTCCTTCTGCTCGAAGAAGTACTTTAAACTCTTATGATCTGTGTAAATGGTACACTTAGTACCATACAGATAGTTTCTCCATATCTTGAGAGCATGCACTACTGCTTCTAGCTCCAAATCATGTGTCGGATAAGTACTCTCATGGACTTTCAACTGTCTAGATGCGTAAGCTATCACCTTTCCTCGTTGCATCAACACGCAACCTAACCCACAATGCGAAGCATCAGTACAAACAACCAAATCCTCGTCACCATCGGGTAAAGCAAGGATTGGAGCTTGTGTGAGTCTCTTTTTTAACTCCTGAAAAGCCTCTTCTTGAAACTTACCCCAACTGAATACTATCGACCTTCGGGTCATACCGGTCAACGGTGCGGCTATCTTGGAGAAACCTTTGATGAATCTGTTGGGTTTTATACAAGATTATCAAAGTTCAAGTTAACCATATTTAACAAGAAAACGCAACGGAAGCTTAGATTTTAAAACTTGTTATGAACATACCATTATGTTAAAACTAAAACCCGAAGAACAAGGATCAATATTACAAGAACAAAATGCTCACATAATGTAAGTTGTACCTTCTTATACCTTATAATAAGATGTAGGTGGATGAAGAAGATGATGTCTTCAAATGGCAAGGTTGCAAAGGAGAAACCCTCAAGCTTTGTATACCCCAAGCTTTTGTAGCAACAACACCAATTTGTGCTAGGATTTGAACACCAATTTTAGACTCACAAAACTCCCAATTTGAGGCCAATATGGCCGTGAGTTTTGAGAGAGAAGAGAGAGTTTAGAAAACTTCAAAATTACTTGAGAATTCAAAAGGGACAAGACCAAAATGCATGTAATGTGAATGGAGATAAATAAGATGGTCAACACAAGAAGACAAAACTTTTGATTGGACCAAAACCTCCACCCACATGGGGTGGCCGGTTATATTTATTTTATATATATATATATATTTTTTTTTTTGTTTTGTTTTAACCATTTAAAACATCTCCATTCATTTTATAAAACTCATTTTTATAAAATGTACATACATTTATATAATTATTTAACCAATTAAATAATTAATTTATATAAACAAATTATCCAGATAATTTATTTAAATCCTCAAGTGTGTTTGTTTAGAAAACCAATTTTCTAAACATGTAGTGTTCGGTATTCGTTTAATTGATCAAATCATTAAAAGAATACATTTGGTGTCGTCTAGCTTGTTATTGGGTATGACCCGACTTGGATCAAACACAGTTAGCCACATTAGTATAAGTATGTGTCTCGGGCATACGTAATTCCAACAATCTCCCACTTGCACGAGATACATAGAAAATTAATGTAAGTGGTGAATACCGCCTAACAACAGTTCACCACCCCTAATGTGTTTGACGAAGTGCCATTCAATAACATCATCCCTTCAAGTCCCTTACTTGATATGATTTAGGTGAATCTATCATTATATCCCTTTGTTACTAGATGTCATGTTGGATCTAAGAGACATAGGCGATCATTCTCTTTACAATTCAACTTTATCAGGCCTTAGACATCTAAACTCTCAACACATAAGAGGAACAAATTCCATCTTGACTGTATACGCCTCTCACTATCACTTTATACTCCACCTGAGCTCATCCTTATGTACCATCTTTTACGAATAGCGAAGGGGAGAGTCAAAGTGTAATACTTGGTGAAAATCAAGACCCAGTATACATCTCAGGTCTAAGGATAATATGAAATTCTCCTTTACTCAAAATTACTAATGATCAGGTCCATTGACTCCATGTAGTAATATTGAGAGCGGGTCAGTCCAATATTCGTATCCCACAAATATCTATGAACCTTGGCAGCAAACCTATGCTCCATATTCATTCCTTATGAATATCCACCAATCCTAGTTCATAATAGTCTTGCTTCATATTTGTTCCCACAAATGTGATCGACTACGGACTTTTAGAATAAGATAACTTATTCATGGATTAAACATGCAAAATTAGAATTTAACTCAAGATTCCATAATCATATAAAAGAGTTAAATTACAAAAGTCTTTTAAACGTAAATACAAAATAGATCAAATCCAATTACTAGAATATCGAAGTCCTAAGCCACTCGCATGACGCTCATGTTTCGGTCTTTCTAGGAGCTTCGTGAATGGATCCGCAAGATTTTGATCAGTTCCAACTTTGCGAATACATATCTTTCCTTTTTCAACTTCATCCCTTATGTAGTTGAATCTCCGCTCTATGTGCCTTGTCTTTTGGTGCGAACGAGGTTCCTTGATTTGTGCAATCGCACCCTCGTTGTCACAAAAGATTTCTAGGGGGTCTTGAATGGTAGGGACCACCCCTAGATCAGTAATGAATTTCTTCAACCATGCAGCTTCCTGAGCTGCCAATGAAGCGGCGATGTATTCTGATTCTGTAGTGGACAATGCTACCACTTCCTGTTTTGAGCTCTTCCAAGAGACAGCTCCTCCATTAAGAGTGAACACATACCCAGATTGTGATCGAGAATCATCTCGATCAGTTTGGAAGCTCGCATCCGTGTAACCTTTTATAGCGAGTTCCTCCTCACCAGATCCATATATCAGAAACATATCCTTAGTTCTCCTAAGGTATTTCAATATGCTCTTAACAGCCATCCAATGACTGTTTCCTGGATTCTGTTGGTATCTGCTTGTCATGCTCAAAGCGCATGACACATCCGGTCTAGTACATATCATCGCATACATGATGGATCCTATAGCAGAAGCATATGGGATTTGTTTCATTATCTCTTGCTCACCCTTTGAGTTTGGACATTGAGCTGAACTCAATATAGTCCCTCTTTGAATAGGTACAAAACCTTTCTTGGAGTTTTCCATCTTGAACCTTTTCAAGATTTTATCAATGTATGTACTTTGGTTCAAACCTATCAAGCGCCTTGACCTATCCCTATAGATCTTTATTCCCAAAATATAGGCAGCTTCACCAAGATCCTTGATGGAAAATCTACTTCCAAGCCAAGCCTTAACGCTTTCCATGGTTGGAATGTCATTTCCAAATAGTAGAATGTCATCGACATACAATACTAAGAAGGTAATTATACTCCCACTAGCTTTCTTATACACACAAGCCTCATCAGCGTTTTTGATGAACCCAAAACTTTTGATTTCTTCATCAAAACGATGATTCCAAGTTCTAGATGCTTGTTTCAATCCATAGATTGATTTCTTTAACTTGCATACTTTATTAGGATGTTTCGGATCGACAAAACCTTCAGGCTGAACCATATAGACATCTTCCTCAAGATATCCATTTAGGAAAGCGTCTTGACATCCATTT